>NW_013525269.1:1517420-1612866 GCF_000836215.1 Papilio polytes | reverse complement strand
ATCCCTATCTTCAGAATGATCTAAGTTCTCGAAAGTCGCTTGGCGGCGCTCGTGTTCTAATTATGATTTAAATTCAAATTGATTTCTTCTTCTGATTGCGACATATATATAAATATAGGTTTTTTTTTTCGATTCTTTATTATTTTTTTTATATTTTTACGTGGTCGGAGTCGTGGGCAAAAGCGATAAAATAATGATTGTGTCCCAGGTCTGGTGATCGACGGCAGCGTGTCGTTCCCGTTCAACGACGGCACGCAGGCGGAGCTCGCGCTGCACGCCGAGGACGCGCTGCTCACAGTGCACATGGACGACGCATTGCCCTACTGACTGCCCTACCGACTGCCCTACTGATTGCCCACACCCATTAGGGGGAGACTTGTCACAAATAAATGACAATATAACTTGTAGGGAGTCAAGAAGGTGCATGCGGTTAGACCGTGTGCGCCTTCGTGCGATTCGGCCCATATGACCTGAGGGTCGGTGGGGCCGTGGGTGGTGGTGGGTTTTCGTATGACTGCATTACTGACTACCCTACTGACTGCCCTACTGACTGCCACACATACATACGTTTTTAAACAAAATTTATTGATATGAAATGTTTTGTTTTTTAACTTTTTCATTATAATATGTAAAGTGGCTAATGTAATTTATACATAGGTTTGGGCCTTTTTTGTAGACGTTGCAAAATATGCAAGCTGTTAATGTAATGCCGAAATATTGAAGCGACAGATGACTCTAAGGCCATCTAGGAGGAGGTCTAAACCTCCCGTATTGTAAGAATACATTTTCCCTACTCCCCCACTTCCCCTCCCTATTCTTATTAATGGTGGGAAGGGGAAAGGGACTATATTAGGCCTAAAATTCTTCTAATTGCCATATACCCCTTTTAAGTGCTTAACTAGAGAAGAAAAAGAAGAGGAACGCACTTAGTGACCATTTAGTGACTCTGAATATGGCATTAAATCATTTACCTCTTGTAATTATAAATAGGTTTACCTGACACTGGACTGGAAAAACCATACATCCGTATATCCATACATTATCCATACATTGAAAGATCAAAGATTGAATAGGGCTTTACTGCCAGTGATTTTGTACTAATGGAAGAAAATACGGATTTTCTTTGAACTTTGTAATCGTTTATATTGTTTATGATATTAATAGCTTATTTGTATGAAGTTTTATAATATGCTTTTGACAAATAAATGCACACTGTTTCTTCAAGCAAATATACAACGACAGCTGCACTGTGCCCACAAGATTCTTTATATTAAGTATCGCAAAGAAATCTCTGCAAATTCATTTTTTTATGTATTTCAATTATTTTATAAAATAACTATTGAGGTGTTATATCTTATTTATTATATTTTAATATATATATTTTAATATTTTAAAATCCTCAATAATTCTTAATATTAAGGAATATTTATTATATTATTTGGTAGTAATTAATGTAATATTCCGTTTTTTTTTAGAATAAGACTGAAATTAGAAAATAAGTGCAATGCCTTATTAGTGATTTTTTTTAAAGTAAAAAAAAAATTAGTAGATGTTTGAACATTTACAGCCTTACAAATAAACGCGGGATAAAGTTAAACTTAAGAATAAACTAAGTATAAGCAAATATTAGTACACTAGTTGTTCCCGTGCGACTTCATCCGCATAAAATTATGAACATTTTATTTTATGTTTACATGTGTCAAATTATCAATTGCAAATGTCAAAATGACATGACATGATGACAAACCATAGCTACCTTGCTTCCTCGATGTTGGCAGCAACTTATGCTCTCTTTCACACATTAAAGTTTTTATCCAAAATATTTATCCCCTAAGTTTAATGGCGTGAATATATATAGCCTAAAGCGTGACGTAAGTGTAGGGCTTTTTATTGAAAGAAGAAATATTGAAATATATGCTGCAATTGCTGACATCTTTGGCAACAAAGAAGTGTGTGTTTACACTTTATTATAATAGTATAGATTGTTTATACTTAGTTTATTCCTAAGTTACAAGTTATTTGTAAGGCTGCATGTTTTTGTCTCTTATTTTCGAGGTAATAAAGGAAAAGGAGGGGTGTAAAGATAATGATTTTTGGGATAATATCGAGAAAGGTATTGCACGAGTATTGCTTGATATAGGATTATTAAATAAGGATATATGATTTATTGTAACTAAAGACTTGAGGGTCTAACACGAATATTTTAACATATTCGTGACGTCATCATTTTTTTATTAATGGCTTGTAATTTAAGGCAAATTTTATTAATAAAATAAATTAATAATTTGGTTAAATTTCCTTAATGTTTATTTGCAAAAATGCGTCTTCCAATATTAATAATCACATTTATTAAAAATAAACACTAGTATTCCCTTTTACATGTAGATATATATAGGTCATTTATAGGTACCTGCGTTATGTAGCTTAATTATATAAAAGTCTATTTAAAATAAGTATAATTTGTTTTAAGTTTAAAATCTTCCCATTTATTTAAGTGCATTTATAAATTGCAACAAATATATCGTTTAAGTTAGTTTTACTAAATATGTCACAATTAAATAAGTAACTTTTTTTGCTATTTAATATCTCCATACATCTTTATGTATTTTAATGTCCATAGAATCTGTTCCTATATAAAATCTGTTGTAACTATATAATTAAAAATATAATAATTTTGTGCTTAAAATTATATCAAAAAAAATTGATTATGTTAAGTAATAAGTTTTGTACTTTTTATATATTGTGGGATAAAGAGAATTAGGAATTGTTAATCTGCAAACAAAGATATTCAAACTTGTATAGACGAGGCATGTATTTTTTCACCGGTACCTTCTCTGAAAGGTACTATATCAATTGTCAAGTTTCATATCACCTCTAGTCCTTGTATTGACATGTAAAAAACATTTTACCAAGTTATAATAAGCGCCAACTTTTGATATAAAATAAACTAGACAGTGTTACAAAGTAAAATATAAACATTTGAATATTATTGAATGACTATTATTGGCAAATAATTTGTATACAATTACAATTTGGCGTTAGTGACGATTATGTGAAAAATGTCTCAAGTGAAGTGTCACTCTCTTTGTCAGCAAATAATTAAAACCAGTTGTACTATTTAACAATAAAATCGTCGATTTTACAATATTTTTACGTTGTCGCAGCTATTTATCTAATTTGTTAATGGTTTTAATTTTCTGTTAGGTGATTGAAATATATTGATGAATATCATGTTTTTTTTCTTTCCCATTTCTATTTCTTTGTTCGCTTTACGCGGTATTAGAGAAAACTTTATAGTCTATGTCTATGATAACCTAGGTTTCCAGTTGTTGAAAGTAATTTTTAAATCGGTCGAGTTGTTTTTGAGTTTATTCTTTACATACAAAAATACAGACCCTACTTCATAGCATAATTAGTTAATCGAAACCGGCCGCGTAAAATAAAAAAAATAGAAAAAAAAACACGGCCTATGTTATTCACTGATAACGTAGCCTTTTAATGGTGAAAGAATTTTCAAAATCGACTCAAGTCAAAAAGTTTTTGAGTTATACGTAACAATATAGCCTTTTGTTCTGAAATTAGATATATGTTATGTATAAAGAGGTGAGTTATAGTATGTCCCTAATTGCAGCGGCCTCCAAATTCATGCACTACATACAAAAATACAAATCTTTCCTCTATATTTGAGTACTGATCATTTTTAGCATAGTGGACACACGATGTTGCCCGCAAGAATAATAAATATTTGCCATGTAAATGTTGCTAGTTTCGTCAAAATCTGTTTTTCAGGTATATTAAAATGAAACAAATAATTTTCGAAGTCAGTATATTTGTTAAAAAAAAATTCGTACACAGTTTAAACATTCGATATCGTTCCAGAACCCCATTGTATTAAGAAACTATTAAAAATGTAGTTAGTTGAACTAAAAAATACAACAATGGAGTAATTATGAAACAAATATCGAGATTCGTTGTTACAGGAATATAAAGCAATGTAAATTTACCTTAACAATAAGCCCAGATACATTATAGCACCGATATTGGACGGAATGGCAGTACACCGTTTATCCTACAGTAAAAATATACCTTAAAAATATGGCATCCATGAAATTTATCTACTGCAATAAGGCTCCACAGAGTAAATTACGTTCAGAATAACCGCAGAATTTCACTGCACACTCATATTAATACATATTCTCATTAAGAAAACACACTAAAATATGTCACAAATATCGCGTCAATGAAATTATACAGTAAAATTTTTTTTAATTTTTAGGTATTTTCTACAAATGACATGAGTTATGATTGACTATTCTATTTTTTATTACTCTATGAATAAGTGGAAGTGACCGCAAACCGTTTAAAGAAACCAGTTCCCGCCACCGTGCGAAGTTGTCTATGGCCCATTTGTAAAATATTAAAATTATTAATTTCCGACTAAAAAAATCTAGTATAAATATCATGTATCAGTATTACCTTAAAATTATTTTATAGAAAACTAAAATACTTACACTGTTATATTGCACTAATACTATAGTGTAAATATTTTAGTTTCTTTGCGGGCCTTGTATTTTAGTAAAAAAAAAATAAGGCAGCTATTTTTGTTTATCACTAATAATTCTTGTATCTATTACGTAACGCAAGGCAACCTTTTCTAATTATTTTAGGTTAATTAAAAAAAATCGTACAAGGACGGATATATGCGATCTACCATTTATCACAAAAATTATAAATATTAAATGTTTATTATATCATGGTATTAAGCCTTAAAATAAACTATTGGTAAATCACTAAGTACTTATAATATGACTGAATCGTTGTTATCGAACACAACAATTTTATGAACTTAATGTAATTCGAATTATATTTTCCGTAGCACATACAAAAAACTCACTAACCACATTCCAAATCACACGTGATATCTATTGTCTCATCTTCTCTATGAAAAAATGTTGAGATAGCAATATATTTTTGTTCGTATTTTCGGCAGTTAAATCTCGTAGACTATCATCCTAATAATGGAATTTGCCGAATTTCATCGTTCCAAATTCAAAAATTCAAACGGAAAAAATAAATATCAATTGGAATAAGAATACAATTTCCTACAAAACATTATTAAAGCCCCATTTTGACAGCTGTCATCAATCCATTTCGAAAATCGATTTTCAATATTCCTAAATCGATTAACATTGTGTTAAGCTGTCAAAAGAGAACTTTGTATAGTTTTGATAGAACTAATAATATCACACGATAATCTAATTCGATGTTTTATTTAACTTGTATGCGAGTAGCCGGTGTTTGTATAAGGGCCGCTGTAGAGGGAGCTGCCGGTGCGAGAGTACGTCTTGGGGTTGCGCCGACGCGCGAGTATGAACGCAATGGCGGCGATCACGCAGATCATAAGAATGACGCCAGCGATGCAAATGCCGATCGCAAAGTTGCGTTGCGATATGCAGATCTCGTCTTCTTTCTGTAAACGTAAAAGTTAAAATATGATATTGTATTCTGCTAAAGTCAATAAATTTGCGAGGAAAACTTTACAAAACTATTCCATCGTATCGATTGAGAACATGATCCAATTTCTATAAGGTTAAGGGTACTCGGCAAATTCAACAAGGTAAAATCTATTTCATGTCAACTGCAGTTTTCTTTCGCGACTGACAATCGCCTAAAGACCTATTTTTTTTATCTTTGTTACTGCATATTTCAGCACCCGTTTGTCTGATTTTCAAAATTGTTTTAGATGCTATTAAATACCTTTTCGCTGGTGACTTCATCATTTTCCGGCGAGTCCGCCTCGTTGACGTACAGTCCGGAGAACACCTCGACAGTGGCGGGCGCGCCCTCTTCCGACTGACGACGCAAACGCTTGCCCTTCTTGTGAGCACACGGTTTCTGAAAAAAAATATTTGTATCACCAAGGTTAGAGGCTATACTAGGCTTCATCTTCAAAACAAAAGTACTTAGAATTAATCTATATCTATACTAATGTTATAGAGAGGAACGATTTGTATGTATTTAAATAACTCAAACACTGGGCCGGTTTAAATGCTTAAAGAGCTACGATATCGCTGAGTAACATAGGCTATATTTTTTTACAATTTTCAATTTCGCGTTGACAAATTCGCGAGCAACTCAACTAGTAATGGTAATAATTTACTCTAGACTAAATGTCTATAGTTCTACGAAAGCTTTATTTGCGATAACACATTTATGCTACCGATACATGTAGCGAGTTCATTTTAATACTAAAAATCTTAGTGACATCGAACGTGTTAAATATAGTCAGTATATACTCACGCAGTCTGTGGGGTGGTTGAGGTCGCAAAGTTTGACCTCGCACGTGTAGTAGACGCTGGCCGTGTAGGGGAACTTGTGCGCGGGGAATGACACGCGCGCCTCCTGCCGCTCGCGCGAATACTGGAACTGGCCCATTATCTCTCCATCCAGCGGACAACTGGAATTATAGAGAAGTCTTTAGTTCACCTATGCTTATATTATAAAGAGGAAAGATTTGTATTTTTGTATGTATTGAAATAACTCAAAAACTTTCAGATTTAAAAAAAATCTTTTACCATTAAAAAGCTACGTTATCGCTAAATAACATAGGCTATGATTTTTACTATTTTTTAGTTTCACGGGTATCTGATATGCTAGTTACTTTCTTGTGTTCTTTTTTATTCCAAGCAGATAGAGTCTAGAAAAGAAATAAAATAGTAAATTTACAAACCTTAGTTATTTCACCAAATTCGAGGCCACTTCTCCGGTTAAGATGCCTTACGATTAACTCTATTGCCTTGCGATTCACAAAAAAATTTGTCACGATTAAACAAATCCGTCGTATCTCACCCGTCGTCAGTGATGAGATTCTGCTCGGCCCAGCCCAGTCCGTCGCGCACCGCGCACTCCGACACCAGCAGCCCGAAGCGACGCTGCTTCTCCAGCGACACCAACAGCGTCAGCGTGTCGCCAATGCGCACGTTAGACGCCACCTGTATACATTAAACCTCTTAACATTATTTCATATATGCTGTCAATAAGGTCGAAATGATGCGCATGCTACGGCTCATAACAGTAGACTGTAAAAAAATCAAAACACAACCAAGATAAAATAAGTTGAAGAAAAATGGATGTGTAATCTGGTTGAATCACTATTATAACGTAAGGTATGCCACAAATCGACACTGTCACATCATTGTGTCAACTGACTGTTTTCAGTACAGTGGGTAGTTATGAAAAATTAGTCCATTTTCGTGAACGTGGAAATTTAAATCCTAATTGTCTAATAACCTACACACAAGGTTGTTTTGCAGTTGGTGTTGCAATATTTAAATGTCAAATTTTATTTTTAAATTTTTTTTACCTCATTGTCCTCAGGGTCTCCTTTGTAAATCTTCATAGTGACCGACGGCAGTAGACCCGAGTCTTCGTCAAACTCTTCGCTGAAATTATAAATTTAAGACTTACATTGATTTAATCAAAGAATACTAAGTCGTATTCGGTAGATATAATATGTGTTGTGTGTCGTATGTGTCGTATTACATAGGAATAAATTCAAGAAGCAAGAACAAACTGTTTTGTCTTAAAGTAGGAAGTAAACCGCAAAGCGTATGTTAGCGGTCTACTCCGACCTTAACCCAGTTAAAACCTTAACCTACTCAGCTCGTATTTTTAGATTTGTTTAATACACATTGACGGAAATTCCTTTTTATTCTACTGATATAACTCTCTTCAGTTACACTCGTGGATTCTTACCAAGGGAGTTTCCGTGAATCAAATTTCACATAACTCTGATTTTCCCGCACTAGAGTCAAATCTTTTGTCGATTTCATCCGATACATAAAAAGGTCCGCGCGAAATGAGTATTCTCTGCTTCCAGGTTACTCCTTGTTTTGTTATTAATAGAGCGTGCTAGCGTGCCTTTGACTAAACTATCACTCAACTATTCAGTCTCGCTTCGATTTCTATGAGCTTATATAAAGGAGTGCACTCTGTGGCATTTTACTTGTGCAACTAAACGGTTGAATTGGCTGCGAAACAATTGATAGTCGCACAACTGTTGTGCACGTAGTCAAAGGTGTGTGCCTACTTTTACTGTTTTTGGTTACCTATTGTACCCATCTCTAGGCTGCGTGAGTCTGTCAGCGTGAGGTCGATGCAGATGGAACATGGTGAGGTCGCGGCGGCGGTATCGGCAGCGCACGTGGTAACCGCGCCCCTGGCCTGTCACCAGCCGCAGGTGGGGCTGCACTATTATGTTGTTGTAGTACTCCACTGTGCCGTCCTCCTGTAAAAAAGAAATAAATTAGCCCATAACTTTACGTATATTCGTAACGTATAACATACGATATTCAATTGTTTATAGGATTTGTAAATCAATAGTGTCTTTAGTCTCTTCAATAAAAGGATAGCTTGGCCACGCTTGCCTCGACGAGGCAATCGATATTTCGCGGGATCTCAGATAACATTTTCAAATTATTAAAAATTTACTTTACTGTAAGTCGGAGTGGCAAAATCATCTAATATTTTTAGACAAAGTTATCTAAATCTAAATAAGAATTACAGATATTATTATTTAAAGCACTTCATGAAACTACGTAAATACGTCGATGAAGGAGAAAAGACGAATTCGTATTCATATTGATGATTCAAACTTTACATTTTAAATGTCATGGACTTGAATTAAAATATGGTAACGGGAAACAAGTAACATTTAACATACGTATTAAAAAAATGTATTATATTTTATATTACATGTGAACGCAAGTTTCATTTGTTTTCTGTAAAACGTGATTCTTACCGACAAAATAAAATAAAACGCAGAGATATTGTAACATATATCAAAAGTATACGTCTTTGGAATGTATTCTTATTGGACAAAAATTGACTTTGATGGATGGATATTTGTTACTACTTTACACAACGGCTACACGGATCTTGATAAAATTTTCCACAGAATTAGAACATAGGCTACTTACTAAGTTTTATTTATTTTGGGCGGACAGTGTCGTGGACGGCTTTAAAATATTAAAAAGCATAAATAAATTCGGATTACAATAATTAAAACAAATGTTAAATGCGTTATCTTTAACGAGTTTTTTACCAGTTATAAAAAATACAGGCACTACAATTTCTTGCAACAATTATTTCTCTTAATCAGAAGTAATTGCAGACTGTAACGATGATTTTAAGCCATAAACATCCTTGTAAATTATGAATAAATATCAAGTTTAAAGTTTTCTATTAACAAACTGGTACAGGTATAACGACATGGTAAATCATGTTGCAGTATGTAATTGCTATATATTCACGTAAAGTACTCTACATACAATATTCATAGTATTAAATGCAAATTTTTAGTTTTATTTCTAACAAGATTACGCACTAAAGATTACAATCTCCATACATATTAAAAAGTTTATAGAATAGTTTGAATTTAAACTTGGGTAAAACTTTAACCTATGTAAAAATATGTATTGCTAAGTAACCTATCGTTTAGTAAATAAGTAAAGGGAAATTACATTAAGTAACTATTGTTTGATATCGCCGCATTAAGTAATCAATAGATAATTCAATGAAATAAACCGTCACTTGCTCACTATTTGTAATTCAACACATTCTACGTCCTTTCCTTTTTAAGCCTACGTGTCGGGGTGTCCCGCGGGCGGGAAGTGACGTCACCTCCCCTCATTGTTCCGGTGCATGCGCACGTTTTGGAACACTTTTCAATGGAAGCATACATTGTTACTTAGTACATTACTTTTTGTTGGTTGAAAATCTTAATTTATTTTTTTATTATTCTTCTAATAGCTTCTTAATGGTGAAAGAATTTTTGAAATCGGTCCAGTAGTTTTTGAGTTATTTCAATACATACAAAAAACGTAGCTTAAGTAATTCTAACTAGTTTGTTACACAAGTAAATTGTAGGACATTACATATATAGATATCTCCATATCAGTTTGCCTTATATTTGTTTATCGGCCTTATATCATTTAATAAAATGTCTCAATTTTTAGACCACAAGACATAGTTGGTGTTGGCCATAAACAAGTGTGCCCACTGGCACCGACCACGCACGATAACAAGGTCGCTACAAAGGTTACTTGTTTCTACACAGACATACAAATCCTTTTATTATTCTTTATTATAATTAATGGCATTCTTTTTGAAAGCTATAGGAACAGTTTAAGTTCCTTGTGGATAAGTCACATCAATGATCATGCTTGTGGTTTAAAGTATTTATTTCTCTTAAGAATATACAATTCACTTGAAGAGAAACATTTTTTTTAACATTTACAATTTACATCAGTAGCCTAGTTTGTTTAACTATTAAGTTTTTTTTTCTTTACAATTTTTTTTAAATTTAAATTTGAATAAGGAAATTTTTCTTTCATCTCTGATAAGTTTAGGTAAAGTATTATATAATTGTACTCCCGCAAATGTTATAGTTTTTACCATAGTATGTTCTAGGTTTTGATAATTTTAATTTGTCTTTGCTTCTGGTTTGGCAGCACAATTACTCTACATAGAGCTCTTTAAAATACCCGGACGATTTAATTGTCTTAAGTAAGAAACCATCGTAAACGAAGATCCCTAATATATAAAGATGGTGGCAACTATTCGTTTGTTCTTACGGCCGCGTTTATTTTGTTGGTTTTAATAAATTGTTTATTGTCTTAGCAACTCATATACTCAACAGTTTATAAGAACTTCCACTGTTCTATGTTGCCCATACTTTAGAAGTTTGTGTCAGCTTTTATGTTATTTTTTCAATGCCCAAAATATTGCATTACTTTTGGGCTTTGTGTCTACTGTACGGTTTGTCTTTTTACATATTCAAAGCCAAAGCAAAATGGTATTGTTTACACATCTGATAAGAGCAACGGTAGTGCGTTGCGTATAATGAGATCGTCGAATGTTTCTCATGTCTGGCTTTCATGAGCGTTACATAAAACTGTTAGTATATCGAGGTCGGCGTGCTGCAACCGCACCTCTCGATTTGTCCTCAGGCGAGCCACTGCTACAATACAACGTGACAATACATTCCATCCAATCTAATTGAGTTGAAATAGTGCGTTATCAGTGCTGCAATGTTTAGGTAAAAGTGATATAGACTTATAAGAAAGAGAATGAGCATAAACTATAGCTACGGCATTATTAAATCTATAGTTAATATTTGCAAAAGAGATAAGCACTACGTTTTGTTAGCTTTTTAACTATTTTGATGTATTATGTATTCTTGAAGGTTATTTAGTCTGTGCGATAAATCAATACCATTTGAAATGACGATAAGCTTTGTAATTGTGATCCGAAACATTATTTAAAATATATATGTCATGGTTTTAAAATGTCGTAATTCTGCTTGTTATGTTAATAATCGGATAGTAGTCGGATGTCAAAAATAAGGGTGTTGCATTAGCTCGACGACACGACGGCCATATGGTAAGGTTATTCTGTGCAAATTGGAAGAAAACATAAGAGGTAATGAAGACTATATTTTATTAAAGCATAACATGGCTGTGACGTCCATAGTTTATTAATAATTAATATCCTATTAACCGTTCAGTTACTTCAATTTTGTTACTTTTACTATGGTATGGAACTTAATAACGCCTTGGCAATTAAATAAACATTAGAAATAACTCAAGAATAGCTGCATAGTAATCAAATGGAATAAAAAACATTTGAATCTCATTAAGGCTACGCCATAACTTTCTTTACAATCAAATAAAATAGTGGTTAGTTTAATTGGTATAATTAGTTTACTAAAACTAAATGTTAAATGCAGATTACGTTATTGTGCAATATTGAAATACATTCGAGCGATGTCGAGCAAAAACTTCTAGTACATAATATAATGAGTATTCATTACATAACGTGAAGATTATGCGAACTTTATGTATTTTAAACTACGTTTTATAACGTACAGTGATATCTAATATGCTTTCGAAATATCAAAGCATATAAAATTAAAACAGGCTAATAGGAGCATTTATAAATATCAAGGTTTTAATATATTGATGTTGCTCAACATATAAATAAGTCATGGCAATCTTAAGCTCAGAGTTTGCTTTTTGTTACATATGATATAGGATTTTAGACACATAAAATATACTTAAACATTAATATAGTTTAAAGCGAATATTACAAAAATAAATTCTCAATTAACAATCATACTAATCATACTAATATTATAAATGGGAATGTTTAGATAGATGAATGTTTGTTAGAGCTTGTAGCCTAAACGGCTGAACGGATTTCGATGAAATTTGGCATAGACGTAGAGTATAGTCTGGAAGAACACATAGGCAACTCAGTTTTTTTTAATTCCACGCGATCGGAGTCGCAAGCGAAAGCTAGTTGGACATATTTTGCTTATCGATTGACAGATTAAATGATTCTTTTATGAATATTACAAATAGAATATTAAGCATGGAATTTGAGGTTAAGTTTAACGAATCGCTTTGTTAGATATAATGAAAGTATCTTAACGTATGAATTGAGTAAAGTAATCGATGATATTATCTTTAAACACCATATATAGAACTTTATGAGTATAACATATTACCTTGGTCCCTTTACATTATATACTAATACCAACACTTGGATAAAAGACTTTTTAATACGTATGAAATCCAAATATGATCTCGTTTTTAATTCATGAAATATACTGTGTACTTATTGCTTACGTCTTATGCATTGTTACTTAACCTTGCTTTACAAACATAACTTTAAAGGTCGACTAAATAATAAGTATAAATATAAATATAAATAATAAATAATAAGTAATAGTACTAATATAAATAAAATCAATCGAATTGAGAACCTCATTAAAACCAGTTAGAGTTACAACTTGAAGTATAGTAGAAATTATGGATGCGTGGATTTAGTTGAAAAGTATAGAAAGCAAACAATAAAATATGTAAGGCAAATTCAACATTTTTTGTATTGAAACCAATGTTGTGTTTGGAAAACTTAACAATGTATATTTAATTGAGACAAACTTTAAACTTAAAGTTAATATTAAACGATGAGATAAGCCATTGTTAAAAGACCTCAGAAAAACCTTACAATGTTTATATAGGATCGGAATGTTTGCAGTAAATATTTAGATATCAACCTACATTAAATTATTTTATACAAATGTCACAGTATCTCCGGTAAAATCTCCTCCGTTTAAATTATTTCTTACTAGCTTTCGCCCGCGACTCCGTCCGCGTGATATTAAAAAAACAAAAGAGAGTAGCCTATGTGTTCTTCCAAACTATACCTCTACATCTATGCCAAATTTCCCATACATCCGTTCAGCCTTTTAGGCTACAAACTCTAACAAACCTCCATCCATTCATCTAAACTTTCGCATTTATAGCATTATTAAGAAGTAAGATTAACTCTCTAAGACTCTAAATAATAGCTATCTATATTCTATTTCTAGTTAAATTATAGCCTAACTAATATTTTCAAAAACCTGGCCTGGGCTCTCTTCAATCTGCTTCTTTAATATATCACTATCTAATGTGTGCAAACAAATTAATTAAATATGTTTTAGCAATATGGCGAGGATCTCTGTTTCTGGTTAGGCTACATAATAACTTATTAACAAATCGTTCGATATAATTCTACAGGTCAGTATTGCGTTATCGTGACTAGGAGACGTGTCGTGTCGTTGTTGTGACGTCGGTGTCGGTCATCGTTTATGAATATTTATTCTAGCCGCTCCAATATTGACTGTACGCATAAATACACAATAAAGGAAGGTTACCACGGGGTTATGTCTATAACCTATTCTAGATGGTTAAACGATGTTTACAAACGTAAGAGTGGGTTTTCACACGAAGCACGGATACAAGATATTATTAACAGATTATAAAGCTCATGTAAAAACGTTGATTCGTTAACAATAATTTTCATTCATGCATAGTTTGTTTTGATGTTATCGGGACTTTTTTCATCGAACAAAGGATGTCGAGACACGTTATTGTTGATGTCAGATTCACATTTACTTGTACGTATGTAATATTTTTCTGCAAACTGAATATAAAAGATATTGTGTGTTGTGATAAGTTTATTACTATAGTTATTTATTTTATTTTATTTGTTTATAGATAACTTACAAAACATAACACACCAAAATAAAAACTGACGGCTAATTATACTTCAAATTATACTATAAATGCGAAAGTTTAGGTGGATGGATGCTTGTTAGAGTTCGTAGCCTAAACTGCTTAACAGATCTCGATCAAATTTGGATAGATGTAGAGCATAGTCTGGAAGAAAACACGAGGAGTCGCGGGCGAAGTTAGTATTTAAAAATATGTTCCAGGCTTAGCTGTTCTGTTTTTCAAAAAATAATAATAATTAAGACGGTCGCTTAGTTCTTTTGTCTATTATGAAACTTTTAATAGCATTATTGGTATATCTACTTATTGGATTTAAAGAAAAATTAAACTAGAAACATGAACAACGTATGAAACTTATATGAGAGTTATTAGTAAAAATGTTATGACCATATATCACAGTGGTGTACGGTAAATAACTGCTACGCGCCTTATAACTGCCACATAACGGGCTCGGGGTTACGCGCGGTAGCTACTGGTTTTCTTTAGATGGTTGATAGTAAATGTTATAAATTTTTTAAAAAGCTTCTGTCCGTAAAGCTATATGTGCGGAATTAAAATAAACAATTAGTTGACTGTTCTTCTAGATACCGTTCGACATCTGGTCTCTTTTAGCGATCTCCGTTTAGATATTCTCCAGATGCCTTCTAACAAACACCTATCCACTCATTCAAACGTTAAAATTTATAATAAGCAAGATAAAAGACAGTAAGATTTATAATTCTTTTAGGTTAATTGTTAATGAACATAGCTGCTTACTTATTTTTTTAATTTCCAATTGCTTTACAACAGTTAGTCGTTGTATGGAAGAAATACAGTAAGTGAAAATGTATGTTCCCAAATAGCTCTATTCATTATTATTGTGTGGTCATTGTCCGTTCATGATAAAAGGATAATATTTGGTCGGTGCAAGATAACAAATGACATCTGCTAACTGGCTGTACCGTTGTTAGATTGCTATCGCTAACTGGGAAGTTGTCTCTTGGCGAGTATTTTTGTAGTAATTTCTTAGATTTTAGATTTAGAACAAGTGACGAATAAACCAAACTTAGAAAGTGAATATGTTAAAAAACTGCAGAATAAGAAAGACAAAATACGAATATAACCTTTTGCAATGCCAAAACCATAATAACATACTAATATAAATGCGAAAGCTTAGATGGATGTTTGTTGGAGTTTGTAGCCTAAGTCTTTTTTTATTTCGCGGAGTCGCGGAAAACCAGATTTTCATACATCTTCTCAAATAACCTTTTTTTTTCGATCATATGCGCTTTAAAAGTTATTTAACGTTCACTAAAGAATCTATTAGTGAAGTATTATAGTTAGTTCAATTTTAATAAGTAACGTTACTGAAATCTGCATTTATATCATCCTTTACGATAAATATATCGTACATGATAAAAATATATTGATGATCGAGTGACGTTGAAAAGATTGCAGCAAGGAAGCGCGTGTTCGGAATCATTAGCGTTGCGTTCTTGCCATATCTACAGGAACTATCGTGTATGCTTAATTGACCGGATAATTGTTTCTTGTTCAGTTTTTGTACTTTTTTCATCAGACGCTGTAGAGTTTATTGTAACTCGAATTAAAACATTTGTAAAATACTAAGTGATTTATTTAATGAGAAATATTATTACGTCTAAGTCAAGTTAACACATACGTTCAAACGGTGACTACACAGACTAAAAAGAATACAATGTGCATATCAATAATCTGTAAAATATATTTAAATCGTTATCATGTAGGGACATACAGTTGGACTAACTGTTGTGGACTAATTGTGGAACTATCTTTATATTTATAACAACCCATACTACACAGGTCTGGCCCAGTGTGAGGAAATAGTAAATAAGACTAGATGTTGGTATTTTTGGAAAGCGATTTGAGAGAAGTAGAGATAATGTATGATAGAACAGTGTTCATTGTTATACTTTTGAACAAAAAAAAATTACAGCTTCACGTTCTTATTGTACATGAAAATGTCTCCAGTATTTATATATTCGAAGAGAAATAATATATTCAAAGTATTTCCTTACTTGTGTTTGCCGCAGCGCGGACACAATATACATTGAAGGGCAAACAAAGGCATTCTCAGGCTGTACTCGGCATTGAGACATTGTAGCGTGGCGAAGATTTTTATAAATAATTTTTATTAAAATTATTTGTAATTAATTAAAAATAAAAATGCAAAGGTATGTTATCCTAATTAATAAACTGATTGTGTCTTTCTAAAGTTTGTCACCGTCTTGAACTTCGATTATTCACTGTACTTCCTATCCTCTCCTACTCATAAAAAAATCGCAATTGATTCGTTATTCGGAAATACTACCACCATTCTAGTCCTACCAATTATCGCTTTGTAAAGTTAAGAGGCAGTAGTTTAACAACATGGTGAACCTTCTTTTGCTACACTGGTACATTCTTTAGCCATCACCACACAACTATGATAGGGTCATGGTCAATCGCTGGTTGTAAAACAAAAGACACTCACGTCATCAGTGGCCATAGTATTGCAGCCCTTCAGAGGCAGCGTGTACTGCAGGTCGCCTTGTGCGGAGATATACTCCCGTAAGCAGGACGAATTGCTGCCCAGCCCGGCGGGGTATACTATCCCGTTGAATGTATCATAGATACTGCAACAAAGACGCATGATAAATCTAATTGAAAGAGTGTGGGCCCTGCCAAAAAAGCCATACCCTGATGTAGAAAAAATTGCATGGATATTACCTTAACATAAAAAATAAATAGCTATTACAAATCAAAAATAGCACAGATAAAACAGAACTGTTTTAAAACCTTACTTTGGCAAATAAGAAAACTAAAGACCTAAACGTCCAGTCCTTTAGTGCAGACAAAAAAGGTACACGACTATTACCTGTTGCCTTCGGGCTCCGTGGACGCGAGGGAGATAGTGACATGCATGTTGTCCCGCTCGCACGCCACGGCGAGCCTGTCGAGTGGCGCCTTTGCGTACGGCCACTCTGTCGTCAAGTCTGTGGCCGTGCCCACTGATGTCCTCAGATCTGTGCAGAAATATATCAGATATACTACGGCTACTTTATCTGCAGATATATGACATACATCTATGTACATTGTCACGTCGTATTATTTAATTTTAATAATGAATTTAGCGAAGTGGTCTCAAAAAGTCTAGGGGATTAGACCATTGGTCTTTTTCGACACAACTACCAGCCAACGACTTCGTAAACATTTCTTAACTTTAACATAATTGAATCTTTCCCAAGTTATAGCACGATATTGTCACCTCATATTAAGCTGCACAAACCTATAAATTATATACAAAGTTCTATTTTATTATTTATTATAATTTAGACGCCTTAAGAAAAGTTAAATGATTATGGGGACTTAAAGTTAACACGAACGCGTTTATGTCTTTTGTATGAAGAGATCGGATTTTATGATACCAAAATAAAAAGTACAAATTGCCTAATTTGCTCGTAATCGTTGAACATTTTACGTTAGTACTAAAATACAACATACAATACACCTTATCCTATGTACTAAGTCATTGTGCTTATATAAAAATTAGTCATGGAAATGTATATTTGCTTTACAAGATTTAATTAAAAGATACGTCAAATAAAGAACACATAACACTTATATTAATTACATTTAGCAGTTACTACTGTACTGTAGCGTGATTGTATTTCCAAAACAATACGTGACTATAATTGCTTTAACGGTTAAAATTGCTGTTCCGTGTACGGATAGTCAATATTTACTGCATTTTTGATCGATCGAACTGATATAAACTACGGAAGTGAAATTATCTACAAAACTACTAAAACTTTGACTTTTAAGAGACAGGATCTGTCTTGCACTAGCGTTCCCATCTGACAAAAAACCGAACCTTAATTAAAACTTGCTTGGATGTGCGTTAAAATTATCTAGTTAGTATCTAAGCGATAACAATTAATTTAACTTAAAACATGATATTAAATATGTCTCTTCTTCGCTTCTCTAGTTTGAAAAGTAACAGATTTTTTTAGTGAAACAGTTGTTCTTTGCCTAGTCCTGTATTGTCAAAGTACTAAAATTACTGACCAAAAATCTATTCAGTCAAGTAACATATTACTTAAGTGCATGTAATTTTGAGCGAAAGTAAAATGTAAAAACTAACATCACGTATACGTAATGATTATGATCGGAACTATGATCTAATTGTTACTAGAATTTAAACTTGCGGCTTTTTTCCTAGTAGCATGTAATATGTTTTACTACAAGGTAAAAGATAAATTTAAATACACTATGATGTGATGGAAATCCCCTATTGTTATAACAAAATAAATATAGTTTTGTTTTTTTGCATTAGGGAGTCTGAAAAGTTCTTCTGAGAGATATAACGGGACTTAGATTAAATATATTTTGCTTTACAGAATATTAGCATAATATTTTAATTGGATAAAACCAAGTGCAACATTCTTGGAATCTCAGGGTACTTCAGAATCATAAAATATGGTCGCATTATACTGACAATTTGTAAGCAGAAACTTGACTTGCTTAAAGGATGCGCGTGCGCAGGCCTGGGGAATAGGGGAGGGGGAGTCATTGACCCCGGCCGCATCGCCACTGGCCACTAAAACGACCATCGGAATATTGCTACATTGTAGCTGTACTTTTAGGAGTGACGGAGTAACGATAAGACGATCATAAAACAAGCTTACAAAGATTTTATAATCACTTTTTAAGAATAACCAATTAGTGAATAAAAGATTTATTTTAAAAGTCAATGTAAGGGCAATTAAAAGTCTGAAACAAAAATTACATTTTACATTAAAGTACTAAGTTATTTTAAGAATTGTCCTATGAGAAGCGATCTATAATTTCATTGAACTTGATGTAATGTCGTATAGTCTGCGCTTAACCTTATCATCAACAAGATTATTATTGAGAACCTATTTTTAATTGTAACTATTGAGAGTCTATTTTTAATCTTTAGATGATTTTGTAAACTCGAGCTATGAACACTATGCTAAGTTAAATCAGAAGACAAAAAATGAAAACCAAAAAACATCTTAAAATCGTCCATTTTCAGAAATAGAGTAGCGAAAACTAAAAAGAAATAAAAAGCAGAAGGGAATATGAATTAGAAGACGGAAATATACTTTTAATCGATATAAAAAATATTATGCTAATTTAAAGAATATATTTTAACTTACCGGTAGCGGAATAAATTTGTTTTGAACGCGCGGTCGACACTAGCGCCACTACCAACAGAAGGGTCCACATGATTCAGTCTGAAACAATGAGAAAAACTTTATGAATAAATAACAATGATTATAAAATACCAAAATCTAAATTTTACACAAGAATTAAACAGGTAATCTATGAGGGTTTTAAAGATGTCTACGTAAACAATAGTTTTTTCAAGACGTGTAAAGACAAGAAAATGATTTTTATATATGTTAAGTTCGCTGTCATATGACTTTAATAGATGTTTGGTTATAACTTCTATATGTCGAGTTTGCAAATAATATGGTATAAACAAATACAATAGTTTTTACATAGGACCTCTTGTGTTCCGATGCAACCTCCTGACCTATGAAGCGTGACATAATGCTTGCATATAAAACGATACTAGTACGTAACACGATCTTGTTACACCGAACGTCATACGTTATCCGCCCTACTACAATTACCACGGTTATAAATACTACTGTCTATTGAAAATAATCGTTATAAATATGTAATTGAGAGTTTTGAATTTTAAAATGACGTATATTTTTGTCTTCAAAAACATAGATGTCTGATTAAGCTTTCTAATTAACTAGCTTTCGCCCGCGAATTCGTCCGCGTAGAGTTAAAAAAAAAACAAAAGTGAGTAGCCTATGTGTTCTTCCAGACTATCCTCTTTATCTATGTCAAATTTTATTCAGATCCGTTCAGCATTAGAGGGTACAAACTTTAACAAACATCCATACATCAAAACTATCGCATTTATAATATTAAAAAAGTAAGATTTTCTATGATTTTCGAAGTTATTCATGAATATTTTTATATTTGTCAAAACAAAATTTGATAATGTTGTTGTGAAATTATGAAATTTTTAATTTGACGTCGTCAATATTTCTTAACAAAAATGTGTGTTTTTTAATGTTTTTATAACAATTAGGATCCCTTCATTGTAGTACAAGAGAGCTAATTTTTAAATTACGTTTCAAGGTCCGCTCTTTATGAAAAATACGTGACCAATAAATATCAGAATAAATCTTTTGGACAAAAAGTGTAGATATTAAACTGAATGATATGCTAGTTTCTTATTTTAACCAATAACTTGCTTGGATGTCCGGTACTTTTGTGCGTTTAAGTTATTGAGTTGGTTATAACATAGGCTATATTTATGATTGATTTATTTAATTCAGCACGAAGTCGTGAAAAAGTTAGTTCTTAATATTTTTGTCGCTTAAAGGAAAGTAGAGCTGGTAACCGGTACATGCGCGTCGAATCATCAATAATATAATTGGAATACAATTCGGTATATAATTTAAAATAAATCTACACCAATACAAACATAACCTAAAAAGCTGTATGGACAAGTGTTGCCGTATCGGATTCAGTTGCGATATGTCAAACCAAACTGAGCGCAGT
The DNA here is from genome assembly GCF_000836215.1 of Papilio polytes. Taxonomy (NCBI): domain Eukaryota; kingdom Metazoa; phylum Arthropoda; class Insecta; order Lepidoptera; family Papilionidae; genus Papilio; species Papilio polytes. The sequence goes on along the minus strand of NW_013525269.1, from coordinate 1,592,137 downwards.
TACGCAATGCTTGTAGACAAGTGCGCCCCACTTGCATTGCTACTGGCCACTGGAATGTAAACCGATATTAGAAGAAAACAACTGAACAAACTATGAATGTACTTAAATTTAATTTTACTCCTCAGTCAGGTGTTATTAAACAAAATTATAACGCCTATTACCCATAAGAAGAGATGCAGAATGCCTTTAAAGTGAAAAACTGTGGTTCATAGGTAATCTAGCCCTGGTAAAAAATAAACATGTGTATTTTTTATTTATTAGTTTTTTTTTTTAATAGAATTAAGAACAAAATTATGTTTATGGCGGGCATATTAGGGTGATATTGCGTTTTTACTTATCTTTAGGCTATTTATTATCTATCATTAAAACTAGCTGTTTCTCAAGACTTAGTCCACGTAAAACTTAAAAAGATAGCATACGAAACTCGGCGAAAACGTCGCTTTTTAATGGTGAAAGAATTTGAAATCGGTCCAGTATTTTTTGAGTTACTTCAATACATACAAAAATACAAATCTTTCCTCTTTATTTTGTTACTATAGATGAGCAATTATCAAAACTTTTTAATTCTATTTGAATCTTCTATTATATGGTGTTTTCGTTGTCAAGGTAAAATTTTACTAATATTCCTGACTATAACCTTTGTTTATGAGAAGGTGTATAGAGAAAGCAATTGATCAGTTCGTTGGGCAGTTGCGTAACGTGTGCCATTCACTTAGTGCCTGTACATAATCTAGGCGAGCCAGCTGCTTAGGTGTGAAGGTAACTTTATCTTTCACTTAAGCAAACTGAGTATTTTTAATTTGCTGCACAAATAACTAATGTTACACAAATTAGGATTGAAAATGTTAGAATATTTACGCTATCAGCATGTCTATACATATAAATTTGTAGTAGTCAAAAACATATCTTTTAAAATATGCAAAGGTTTTTTAAAAACACACATTATAGTAATTAATTGGGATCTAGGTTTCTTTCTCTATTTTGATATAAAATCATTTCTAAAATATCAGTTAACTATACGTCCCCACTGAGGGGCTTGGAGCCTCCCCTAAGTAAGGGGGTGACTAGGAAAGTCATTAGGTTTGTTAATTGTAAATTGTATATGCATTACATTATGTTAAAATATATCAATCGTTAGTCATACTTCCAGAGATTGGTAAAAAATACTAACAACAAAAAGCACTTTGAGCAACAAATTCTCAAACGTCTTCCTTAGTTAACACATTATGTTGTTTACCCGCGTACCCGGAAGCCGAGTCGAGGTCTGCGGACCGTAACATCAAGGTAAAGACGCACCGACTACGAATTATTATAATTAATGCGTATGACTTCGTAATTACTATATCACGAGAACGACTATGTAATTCCTACTTAATCTTTATATTATACTAGCTGTTCCCGTGCGTATTCATTCGCATAAAATTAAGAAAAGCTTATGTTATTGTTTACATGTGTCAAACTGTCAATTGAAAATGTCAAAATGACAATACATGACAAACCTTGGCAATCTTGCTTCCTTGATATTGGCAGCAACTTATGGTCTCTTTCCCACATTAGGGTTTTTTCCACAATATTTAGCCCCTAAGTTTAATGGCGTGAAAATATATAGCCTAAAGCGTGACCTAAGTGTAGGGCTTTTTATTAAATAAAGAATTATTCAAAAATACGCTGTAATTGCTGACATCTTAGTATAGATTAAAAAAGTTTAATAAATGACATATGTAACCTGTAAATTACGTAACAATATAATTCGATCAATTCGTAAACTAAGTAACGACTTAAGTTGACACTTTTTTAATCAACTTTAATAAAATATAAGCTGTTTTTTCAGTTAGTTATCGTTTTTTCCTAAAAAATCAATTTTTACAAAGGAGTATTTGAATACCCCTCATATTTTTGTAAAGTATCGTTCTTTACATTATTAGTTATATCGATAATTTATTTTCAATAAAAAGTTATGATCTTATTTATCAATTTTCAAGGCTTACTTAACTCTGTATCTAAAAAAATATTCTAATAATAAGTTACATTCAATTCAATAATAAGATACGTAATTTAACGGTGTGCTGTTTCTTTTCTATTGTCCACGTGTTGTAATACTGTTTATAATTGTGTTTTATTTCGCGGTTGCTGCGGTTTAGCAAATGCTCCTAACAAAGAGAATGCCTAAATAGCGTGATGTGACGACATCGGATAATTTGCTAATAAAATATGTGTGAAGTTGTCTTAAAAAGTTTGAATACTAATTTATTACTAAAATACTTTTAAAAAACTATAATTTCATTGCAGGAACATATCTATGACGACATCTTACTTCTATCTAATATTATACATGTGAAAGTTTTAATTGAAGAATGGGTAAATGTTTGTGATTACATAAATTTATCATGAATGTAGAACATAGTACGGAGGAACACATAATTTACTCTTAGGTTTTATTTAAATTTAGCTGCTTATGTATGTAACATCTGATAATTTGTAATAACTAGCTTTTGCCCGCGACTCCATCCGCGTGAAAATGAAAAATAATAGTAATACGTAATACGATTCATTACAAAATGTTACTACAGTATGTGATGAGTACATTTACGGTATGCTGTATAAAGAAATAACCTCAAGAAAGTGTACCATCGAATTTCGGTCACATCTTTACATAAGACATGGTTTCATTGATGACTTTAAAGTAATGCAGTATGACCTGTTATTGAGTAACTCATAAAGGCAATACAGATGCAATTTACTTGGTATTTATGATGTAAGATTTTAATTAAATGACTTGTGACTTACCTTTTACCATGGGGTCAAATTACTGATATGCTTAAACAGAATTTTTTTTATAGTATGAGAAAGATAATAAGATGGGTCTATCTATACTAATATAATAGAGAGCAAAGATTTGTATTTTTGTATGTATTAAAATAACTCAAAAACTGCTAGGCCGATTTTAAAAATTCTTTCACCGTTAGAAAGGTAATTTATCTGTGAGTAACATAGGCTATATTTTTCCATTTCTTTATTATTATTTTTCATTTTCACGCGGACGGAGTCACGAGCAAAAACTAGTATAATCATATAAACTGTCTCTCTTATACTGTCTAACTGTCTATTTCTTAGGTTGTAGTAGTGATCTACGAAACTATGTTTTAAAATCACATTCTATAATTAAAAAAATCTAGTGTTATTCAAAAGTATAAGTCATCTAGTTTACTGCCACAATCAGTCTTTATTGGTCCCTAAGGGGACAATTATCGCAGATTTGTCATACTAAATCTACACCTAGGAAGGTCATTTAAATATTAACTTACTATTCAAAAAGTATTTCGTAATGTGCAAAGAAAGCAGCCCAGTTAATGCAACATCGGGCAAGTCAATGTCATTAGAGGCTCGGTAATAGTTGACAGGTACTGGAGCGCTTGTACGCTCGCCCAAATATTGGGAATGTACAGGCAGGGGCAAAATAACGTTTATTTATTTTTATTTTTTATTGATAGCTGAATTCGAAAGAAGTGTCAAATAGTGATAAATCGTAGAACAATGTAACTTAGTGAATGGATTCGTTTTATATGCATTTTGCCGATTTCTTATATTTTTTCGAAGCATCAAACCGGAAATGTTCACAGTTTGCTGTTGGCAAATTACTATATTTCTTAGTAATTATGGATGCCTAAAAAAAAATGTTTTAAAAAAGTTACAGATAGATAAAGTCTCAACAATTAACGTATATTAATTAATATTTCTATAACAGTTTTCTTTGTATCTGTACTCGTCGCCGTATGTCTGTTGCACAAGGTTGCTGGTTACGTCATCTGGCGGCCATTTTCGGAGACCGGCCTCCGCTATGCCATACTTAATCTGGCTGATGCTTTTGAACTTTTGCGAAGCTTTCATTATACAAGACTGGCATTTGTAATTTTTTATATTTAGAATGTTTTTTAAGTTGACAGTTATATCTTTTTAAACGATAGTCCAATTTTGGCAAAGAATAAGCGAGCGAACACAAAATGAGGTTGCCAATTTTAGTTTAGGCCAAGTTTAGTTAGTGTATAAGGTTGTTATAAATTAAACATGTCTTTATTTGTATAATAAATGCCCATTAAGCTTAAATGTAAAGTTATACTCATCATGTTAATAAATTACTGCCTAAGAACATAAGTAAGAAATATTTTACGTTACCTTAAAGATTCTTTACTCATATAATAATAAGATGGTTGTTTAATACGTTCCTTGCATCATTGGAAACTTTTGGTACTATTGTTCATCTTCTGTCGCAAACGATACTTGTACCAGTTTAAATATACCCATTTTAACTCACCATGTCTGACCTAACGGGCCATGCCTTTAAAAACTCCAGACCCGTTACTATACGTCACTAGCAACGATTGTATTGAACGAGCTATTGTCATTAAAGTGTTTTAATGCACTCACAATAAGTAATACGGTACACAACACGCATTGTACACTGAGCTAATAAAAGAATCACGTCGTGGTCAATATACGTTGACGTAATGTTTGTTTTAGTACAGAGGAAGTGAACGCATAGATTGGTTTTTACGTTTCCTTGCGTTAGTTAAATAACTACAAATAATGTTTTACGTTTAGCGGTATCTTAATGTATTTTAACATGCAACTTACTTGTATATTACTAATAGCTGTTGCTCGCGACTTCGTCTGCGTAAACTGATGACGCAGTTTTTTTTTTATCTTGAAAGAATTTTTAAAATCGCCCCATAAGTTTTTGAATTAATTCAATACATACAAAAATGTAAAAATACAAATCTGTCCTTTTTATTAAATCCGTCAAGAAATCTGCGAGAAATAAACAATTTTATATACTTACATATGTGAAAAACTCAATATTTAATAGTACAGAAATATTAGCTGAATACTATTTTACAAAAGTACTTTATATTGTTTATGAATTCAAATAGTTTGCATTATAACACAAAAACAAATCAAATTTTAGTTAAATATGAAAAGTAAACACAATGTTGAAATGAATAAAATGTTGAAAACACAAATACCCGCTTCTTTTAAATAATAATATTTTTGCATCCTAAATATAATTTTAAATTCTAAGATAAAAAATGATATAAAGAATAACTTACGTTCACTTGAAATTAAATAGTCTTAGAAAGGTTAGGTGTTCACAAAGGTCGTTCGAAGTATAAGAAACATTGGCAACACTATTACGTCAATTAAGTTATCTTTAAATCTACGTTTTGTAGCAAAGGAATTATTTATTTAAAAACTGCAAGAATCTCTTTTAGTTTATTTTATAGTGTAAACAAATTTAAAATATATTGTATCCAGATGGCATGATATAAATAATGTATTATCTCCTTGCCACCTTAACCTAGACATACCTGGACGTCGGATTGTGGTTTCTTTAGAGATATACATTACATAGTACTTGACTAAAGAAGGAATTGTTTGTTTCATTACGTTATCTTATAATTACAAATGTTTGCTAGAGTTTGTGGCCTAAATGGCCGGACGACTTTTGATGAAATTTGGCACAGATGTAGAGCATAGTATAGAACACATAGGCTACCTAGTTTTTTTTTAATTCTACGCGGAGCGCAGTCGCGGGAGTAAGCTTGTATTGAATATATCTAAATAAACTCTAAATGGTGATGTCGATAAGGCAATAGAAAAAAATATACAAAGAGAAGAAATGGTTTTTAGTTAATTTAATTGTAGTTGAAAAAAAAATTATAAACAATATATTCCATATCTATAACCCACTAAATTATAACAATTGTCTAAACATAATGGCTACATAGACTTTTTACAGTGCAATTCTATTGTCAAAACAGCAAATTTAAAAAAAAATCTGAGATAACTATTATCTTAGATTTTTAAGAGAGAGAAAGGGATGACAATAGCTTTTTGTATTGATGGTACAGCAGTGGAAACTACCTATCATATCGTAAATGTTGCAGACGCCGTTTACATAATAAGCCCGCATTCCTAGTTTCCTATAAACTGTCGTTTAAACGTCGTGTTATGTTGTCACGTGTTATGTTGGTGATCATGTTATGTTGGTATTACGTTTCAGTGAGGCTAGGCAAGGTCAATAGCGATGCACATCGGTGGCCATGCAGCAGAAACTGAGGCCAACTGACCGCTTGCTAATATCAAAACTTGTTTACAAGTTACTTATTTTGTTTTATTCTTAAGAAATAAATTGACATTTAAGTTTATTTTTGTTCTGTGTTCTTTGTTGTTGTTTTTTTTACATCGAATCGCATCTTTATTTTTTACACATAAAGTTTGACAGAAAAGTCTGTAGGAATCACCTATTGATTTTTATCTCTACGATATTAATTGTACACAGTAAAAATATCCTATTGTACTAGCCTTCGCCCGCGACTCCGTTCACGTGGAATTAAAAAGAACAAAAGTAAGTAGTCTGTGAGTTCTTCCAGACTATCCTCTACAACTATGCCAAATTTCATTGAGATCCGTTCTGCCGTTTAGGCTACAAACTCTAACAAACAGACATCTATCCATCTATCTAAACTTTAGCATTTATAATATTAGTTAGTTTACAAGTTAGATTATAGCAAACGGTACAAGAGTCTCGTTTCATATCATCTGTACTTAGTTCGAAGCAATACTATTAGTAATATTTCCCTTTTCAACACATTACTTTGTAATTTAAGAACTAGAAGATGGTAGGAAGAACTAAACAAACATGTTGCTAATGAAACTCTCACGAAACAAAGATTGTGATCTACAATTATCACGTAATTCCAGAAATAAAATGTCTGGCTACGTCTGTATCCCATTACAAAATACACCCACATTTCACAAACTACATACAACAATAGCACTCTACAATCAGTGAGAACCACTTACGCAAACTTACGCAGAACTGGCTATTTAAATTTCATCCTAATCATCTTACCAATACAGTTCAATTACGAATGAAATAATTTGTTGTGTCTTAATGTGTATATCAATTTGGTATTACCAACCTTGGGCAAAAGGTAAAGGTAGAAACGTGACACTTGTACTATGAATGTAATCGCATTTTTTATCGAATACCATAAATGATTATGTTATGTTAAATTCAATGTCGTAGCAACTCTTTAACTATCTTTTACTACTAAATTAGTATTATGATGAGCGTCAGTGGCTCAAGGGTTAAAGCAGTTGATAAATCTATCCTGGGTTCGAATTCCATGTACCAATGCGATTTTCGATTTTACGAATTTTATGTACATAATTTACCCGACTTTCTTATGGTGAAGGAAAACATCGTAATGCCTTCACATATCGACAAAGTAATTCATAGATATATGTGAAGTCAACCAACTCGTAGTTGGCCAGCGTGGTTAACTATGGCCTAGTCAATCTAACTTAGGTTAGGCGGAGCCCCTCAGAAAGTTCAATTGAAAAATGACCGTTTGTTTAAACATGTTTCGATAATGGAAACGCGTAGCAATACACTATCAGTTTGATACAATTGATTACACTCTAAAGGTAAATACATACCTTTTTCTAAAAAGAAAAAAAGCGATCGATAGCTAACATAAATAGAGCATGATAACTTCTGCCTTGAATGACTCAAATAAGAATGGGAAAAAATCTTGTTCGCTGAACTCTTTCGCTTGGTTTTTATACTCACGAATTACATTTTTACCTTTTCTATCTAAAATATTATTATGAGGAAATATTTGTTCAGAAACTACTAAACCGTGTTCAAAAACAATATTTTGATATTAAGCCACTAAATAACATAGACTACTCGTGTATAAACGGGACATTAACAGGAAGGGTATGGATATCACAGAAAAGATATGAGACGTATATCCTTTGGCACACAAGCTGTGGCCGATCTCTAGTTAAAAATAAAGGAAAATATGTGTGTATGATTGAAGGAAATTAAGATCCTGTACGCGAATGTCGATTGGGTGAATGTCAAGTTATTCAAATGCAAATCCACCTACAAGGAAGAGTACGGCTTAGTAGTTCCAAGGTTTTCTTCGACCGCGGAATTACTGTCCTTTTCACATCACCAATTTAACTTGGTCTCTATGAGATATCGCATTTTTGTGCAATTGCACAACATTTTTAAATTTAAAAACATATTAAACACGTATTTAAGTAGTAAAATAAAGTACATTAATATGGTTAAGTTAACATTTGGTTTGTGATGATACGTACAAAAATCGCTATTTTGATGTCGGATTTTGACGCCTCCAGTGTGTTGCATAAAAATGGGAAAGTCGAACGTGTGGCAATACTAATTACCACATACGCTGTCGGCAAGAAACCTATCCTTGTGCGTCATTCTATACACAAAACACAAAGATAAAAACATTTTTTAAATAGTAGAGTATAAGATATATAACAGAACAGACATAAGAATCCACATTGACAATACAAATAAAATATCACACAATAATTCTTTACCCGGCATTCTTTGTGGTAGTGGTTCATGATAGTTCATAGTGGTCAGTCTATTCTATCTAATGTTAGTTACTATTTCTATACTTTAAAGGGTTTTAATATAAATTTATTGACACCGTAGTATCAAAGTTTTTGCTTACAATAAAATAGAGACCAAATTAAAATGGTGTCTGTTAATATCGAAAAAGACCTCGAGTGATTCACAAGCGTGCGACCTTATCTTATGTGTCAATTGTTACCTAAGTCAGGCTTATGTAATGTTTAGCAAATGTACACAAAATATTATAAGACAACACTCGAGTTCCAATCGACCTAATTCAATGTCAAGACAAAATATCGTGTCAATTTTTAGAACAGATTGAAACAGGACTAAATAAGAAACAACTACGTAATATGAATAGCAAGACATTGTAATTAATATAATAAAAAACTCAATATTTTTCAGATTGTAATCTCGTGAACTATTGATAAGTGAAGCTAATTTTTAAAGCAATTCTAAATTATCACTAATACAGGAAGTTATGTAATACTTCCATACTGCCTTGACACTTGTAACATATTTCTGTCTTCCTCATGTCGAAGGTAAGATGACGAAGTGTGACGAATTTAAAATCATTATTGCTCTTATAGTTAATTAAATTTAAAATATAAAAGCTAAAATACACGTACTTCATCAAGAAATAGTGCAAGTATAATTCTTCTCGTGGCATCAAATTGAAGTGTATGGCAAATGTTGACTACTATTCGTCCGTGTATGCCGGCTTAAAGCTTACGTCGTTTTGCACCTTTATTACATTTACTATGTAGTATATAGTTAGATTGTGCATAATCGCTGCAGTAGAATAGTTATTTCTGCCCATTGGAGAGCATGCTCGGTGACGCGACCGATGGAGGTGACATCATTATGTAAAGTAGCGTACACATGTTAGATTTTTATTTAGTTTTTTTCTTAATAGCAACTTAATGCAATCTTTCAGTGCGCAGGTTAAGTAACTTTGAACCGATGCAAGTAATTTATTAAGTACAACAACTTATATCATGAAATTATACTTGACTTAGTCGTTATGGTTACATTAAATGGTTTACTTTGGGTTCTTATATTTAATAGTTATGATTTTATAAGGGTTTCTATCAATTTAAAATCCTTCACAGTTTTTCGATTTACTGACATGCAACAATTATTTACGCATCTCCAGTGTGATAGCACCTTTATAATGGCAGAAGCGGCAGGTGATTATGCGTGACCTCGCGACGAGGACGCGCGCTGCCAATACCACATTCAATATGCCAAAGGTAACACCAAACAACAATGGCCAAAGGGTCGAGTTTTCCTTAACATGATTTCCTTCCTTACTTTGTAAATGTTATACAAATAGACTAATAAGTGGTAAAGAAAATTGATCTTTAATAACATACTAGCTAAAGATAAGTTTGCTTTGTATTTTGTTGGTAGTTTTTCACACAAATCATGATTTTATGATTTGCTAAACGTGTTCAGTAGTTAGAATGTTAAAAGTAAATCGTTTATTTTTATCTGTTTCTCAGTATTTAGAAAAATATACTGGATATAGAGTCGGATTAGATAAAATAACTTCTGTCATAATTTTTACCCTTAATTCGATAGTGACCAGTGTGAACAAGTAATTAAAATAATATACTGAATATAAATATAAGTATATGTCAAAAATATGACTTTACTAAAAACAGTTTTTTTACTACAAAAAAAAAAAAACTCCGTCGAATTAAGAGTTAACTAGATTATTTCAATTATTTAAAAAAAAGACATAGAGTAAAACAACATATGTACATAATTTAAATCAATTTTCAACAATTTTACCGTAATATAGACAAAATAAACATGTCCTCTCTAATTAAGTCTAAGGGGTCAACGATTTTTCTACAGTTCATCACTAATTGAGTTTCCTTTAAAGTTAAACATTCCGTTATTTAAATTAATAATAATCACATTTGGTAGCATAGTAAATCAACAACGGACATTGCCATTTTAGTTTCTCAATCAAGAAATGCAATTAATTTCAACATAAAAAGGCGAAAAACAAAAACTATGGGCGGACAAGTTTTTTTTTTTTGTGACTGATTTGTCACTGTTTGCCTTGAAGAGGCATTTACAGATTCACCGGGCTTGAGGTGGCCCAGCGCAGATGGCGCTTAGCCTAAACCTCTTTTATGAGTAACTAGGCTCGAGGGCTCCCTCAGGAGCCTCGGCTCGGGCCATAATGGGCGGACAAGTTTTAATGTCAAAGTATGACTAAAGAATAAAAAAACACTACATATATTTAAGTTTGTGGGTTGATGTCATAGTTACATTTCTTACTGTATAATTCTTACAGTCGTTTGTTCATACACGACCACGCCAAGAGGCTCCAGCCAACTCTTTATTGACTCCTCAGATATCTATATAACTAGCTGTTCCCGTGCGGCTTCATCCGCATGAAATTATGAAAATTTTATTTTATTGTTTACATGTGTCAAATAATCAATTGCAAATGTCAAAATACCAATTGCTTTACTATGGCAATTTTGCTTTCTTGATGTTGGCAGTAACTTATGGTCTCTTTCCCACATTAGGGTTTTTAATCAAAATATTAACCTCCTATGTTTAATGGCGTGAAAAAATATAGCCTAAAGCATGACGTAAGTGTAGGGCTTTTTGTTACAAAAAATATTATTCAAAAATATGCTATAATTGCTGACATCTAAGGCAACAAAGAAGTGTGTGTTTACGCTTTATTATAATAAGTATAGATTTATTCGCAGATATGTGCACGGTGCATATCAATGCCCTGATGTTCAACTTAGAAATTTGAGCAGCAAAACGCAGAGATTGTGCCCGGAGTGGCTGATTTTAAGTTCCATGCTACGATTACAATTGTAAAAAAATATTATAGTTACGTTGTTCAAAGTTAAAAATCAATGAAAGGTATACAATCTTAATGGTCCAGTGGGCGGGCATTCAACACCCACAAACTCTTTATTGGACTTTGCAAAGCGTTGTCACCTTTTAAAACAGGCTTTAGAGGCTGCCCCTCACTTCAATGTTACTTGATGAATTTTAAAACCAGATATATTGAGAGCGCGACGAAACAAACATTTCAATCTTACTAACATTATAAATGCGAATGTCTATATAGATGGATGGATTTTTGTTAGAGTTGAAGCCTAAACGGCTGAACGGATTTCGGTGAAATTTGGCTTAGACGTAGAAGATATTGTGGAAGAACGCATAGGCTATTCACTTTTGGTTTTTTTTTTAATTTCACGCGGACGGAATCGCGCGCAAAAGCTAGTTGAATTATAGTGTCACAATGAAAAACTCGGATTTCCTAACAAATTAAAAAACAGTATCAATTATTTATTAATTTTGTATCAGTTATTTAATTTCTGAATTTAAATTTATCTTCAAGGATGATTACAAAATGTTAATCTGTAGGCTGTGTTGAGTAAGACAAGCATAAAGTCGCCTGCGCACGCCCTTGTTACGGCTTCAGTTCCATATACGAGCATACCATCTTCATATAAGGTGACCGTTAAGTAATTAAAAATACTGGTTTCGCAATATAAGAAAAGAAGATGAGTAAATATATAACCGGTGTACTCAAAGTAGTTAAGACACTCTGAGGGACCTTACGTCTCTGAGTATGCTAGTCAAAATTGTGAATTATCAAAACCATTTAACACTAAAGAGTTTTAAGTCTACGAGTGTAACTCTGAGTTTTAAATATTAAAAAAGTCTTTTTTTTATATAATATAAGGTGGCAAACGAGCAAGCGGCCTGAATCCGCCAAAATGGCGAAGCGACCGCTGCCCATAGACATCCGCGATCGCAGATGCGTTGCATACCCTTATCCGACGGAGGAGGAGACGCACATAAAGAGGATATTGCCCCTTCCTATGCATCTCCTCCACCGTCAAATCCACTTCCCCTTCCCATCCTCTCCTTATAAGAAAAGGGTGGTAAAGAGAAAGGGACTTAACTTAGGCCTCCGGCACCACACTCATCAGACGAAACACGGAATTGCTTCCATTTCACGCCTGTCTTCTGTGTGGTCGTGGTATTACACCGGGCGTGCCGGCCTATTCGTGCTAAGATGTTAAAGCGGGCACTACCACTGTTAAAATAAGTCTTGCTACAAGCGAACAATTTCGTTTAAAACAAAAACAGTTCAAAGCTTTACATTTTTACGCTTCAAACTAAAAAAAATATATAAAGGTTTAGGATTAAACCTTTTTTTATACTAAAATTCCAAGAAACATCTAAAATCTCATCTAATGAATTACAACATAAATCTCTTTATAAATGCAAGATCTAAGCAAACATTGCCTTCGAGGCCTAGTTCTTGATGACGTAAGGTAGATACATTGCAGATAATATGGTGATTCCACATTCACAGCGACGTTCTCACTTCGAATTCTATAGCCGTGGAGCACATAAAATTGTTGCTGCAATAAATCTGCTTCACTGTTTATATTTATTGCTGTTCTTGGATTGAATATTCCCTAAGTATTTAACGATAAAATTTTTATGTTTCTTAATACGTCTATGTACACATATAGTAGTACTCTATAAGATATTGAAATGTACAGCATTATTATATGCATAAGAGCTTCCGCAGACTACAGACTTTTATTGCGCACTTATGTCCGGTTTCCCAGCTACATTTAACTATTCGTTAGTAATTTTCGTGCTATAATTATATGATTTTCGTTTCCGAACAACGTATCTTGAGTTTGACTTCGTTGAAACTTATATCAACCTAACAATAATGAATCACTAGGTAACTATAAAATCAATGGAAACTTCAGAAAGCCAGCATTTAGGACTTTAATTCTGGCTATTACACACGTAATAGCTTATTGTATAAAATAACAACCTTTATTTAAGAGTAAATATTGTCGCAATATGATGTATTCCTGCAATAGCAATTTTCACATTAAACGGTAGGATTTTAACATACGTTCCGTTTTGCAAGTCTTTGAGAGTGTTTAAGATGAGTTCACGTAGGTGGGATTGCTTAATAGTTTGTGGAGTAAATGTATTAATAAGGCGTAAATTGTGTCACAATCGAGTCTTGATTTGCATAAAATAATATACCTTCTGGTCACATTATAGTTACTCCTTAATTGGTGACTAAGAAAACTCTTTAGGTGCTGGCCGATACGAGGTGAAACATTCGCAATGAGTTGATTGCTCCATGGAGATCCTGTAACACTACGATGTTGACTGCATGAATGTTCGTTGCGACTGCTTGACTTTTTTTTATAATATAAGGTGGCAAACCAGCAAGCGGCCACATGAAACTATCGAAATGAAAAGCGACCGCTGCCCATAAAATTCCGCAATTGCAGATGCGTTGCTTAATTGACGGAGGAGGGGACACACATAAAGAGGACATACATATTCCCTTCCTATGCCTCTCCTCCACAGTCAAATCCACTTTTCCTTCCCATCCTTTGAAAAGAAAAGCGTGATTTAATACCGCGTAACTTTGGCAACTCGATTGAATTTGTACCATTGCTGAAAATATAAATGTATCTAATGATTATAGTTTTTGCATTGACCAGAATGTTTATAATATTATATTTTAACAAATTTAGAACCTATTGTTTTTTTAGCCAGAAAAAACATTTTTTGTTTAATAAATTTTACATATATTTTATTACTTATTTTATCATTAATTAGTTACATAGCAAATAGTTATGTTGTAATAATTTGTGGTTGTATCAGAATAAAAGCTTATTTGAACCAACTGCATTCCTTCAACCGTACAATGAGCAAACAAGTTCCGGTTCTGTTCATGTGTAATTATTACGAATGCGGTAACGTCACTGGCATCGTGGGTGTACAATCGAAGTGTAGGCGTGCAACCTTGACTTGAAGACTAAGCTGGAACGAAACGGCCATCGACATAAGCTAAGCAAATCACTTAATCGCTGTCTTGCGTGTGAGATGCAACCGAATATTGAAAACTTATAAAAACTGGTTGTGTTTTTATTCAACACTAGCTGTTGCTTGCGACTTCACCCGCGTGTTTTAAAATAATGCCTATGTTACTCATTGATAACGTAGCTTTTTAATGTTAGAAGAATTCTTAAAATCGTCCCAACAGTTTTTGAGTTATTTCAATACATACAAAAATACAAATCTTTCCTCTTTATAATATTTGTACAGATACAAGAGTGAATGGCGGTGTCCTAAGCGAATGTTATTGAGTCAACTGATGACGTATCGATACAGATTGTATTAATGTCTACGAAGTTACTAAGACTCGTTAAATCCCGCTATTTTGTCCGCTTGAAATAAAAGAAGCTAGTAGTTTATATCGCTCTTTCACAATGTAATTGTTTAACATTTTAGATCCGTACTTGTACTGTAGTTATATAGTATCGAATACCCATACATCCAAATTTATGGTATTAGTAAGATTAAAGTATATCTACACTATTATAATAAAGCGTAAACACACACTTTGTTGCATAAGATGTCAGCAATTAGAGTATATTTTTTAAAAATTCCTTTTTTAATAAACAGCCCTACACTTACGTCATGCTTTAGACTGTATATTTTAACGCCATTAAACTTAGGGGGTTAAATATTTTGGATAATGTGGGAAAGAGACCACAAGTTGCTGCCAACATCAAGGAAGCAAAGTTGTCATCATGTCATGCGCATGAAGCCGCATGGCAAAAAATTGGTGCATTATGCTTTGTCATAAATGTCATATTTTTATTCAACACTGGTTTATGTTAGGAAGTAGTAGTACATAATAACTAAATACCTTAAGATGTTTTATTTGTCTTAATAGTCGATTACTGTCTTTATTTGAACGAGTTCTATTCAACTAGTTTTATTAATTACTGACCACAAGGTAGAGGGGTCTTTTAATGATCACAGTCACATACATTTACGACCTCTGCATGCGGCGTTAAAAACATTCTTATAAGAAAAATACTTACAGGAAAAATACAACTTAGGAATAAACTGAGTATAAGCAAAATTTGCACTAATAGTTGTTTATACTCAAATTCTATTCTATTCCTAAATTTAACTTTATACCGTATTTATGTGTATTATTTTTGTTTCAACATGTGTAATACTATTTTCAAATGTAGACTACTTTTTGCTCTCGACTCCGTCCGCGCGGATTTAAAAAAATAGTTAATGGGCCTATGTGTTCTTCCAGACTAGATCCGTTTAATTGTTTAGGCTGTAAACTTTAATAAGCATCCATCTAAACTATTGCATTTATAAAATAAAGTAAGATTAGATAAAAGATAATGTTTACGTTAATTGTAGAAGTAATTAACCAAATAGCTAAAGATAATTCAATTTGTAATTAATGCTCGGTCCAAGTTCCGAGGTCAGTGGTTTTTGTTTAAACAGTAAATCAATAGATTGTGAAATATCGCTTAGTTAAATACTAACTTAAAACAAAAGTCGAGGTTCTTACCTTTTCCAATAACTTATTTTTACACAACACTGACTATTAGCAAAGGGCTCGCTCCACACTCATCGAAACAATAAAAACAACTCACACAACACACGTTCTTTTTGCATGGACACTAAAACCACATTCCTTTGAAGGCGCACAAATAATATTACAAAAAAAAGTTCACATCCTTCGTCTGGCCAAGATGCTTCGAGTGCCGTGCGATTATTTTTTAATTTTAAAAACAAATTTATTTAAAATTCGAATGAAGAAATAATATTCCAAATTTAAATTTAAAATGGCGCTTTAATTTGTATTTTCATGTGGTTCGTATTCGTTTTTAATCATCGTTTTTTCTCGCATCGCGACCGCGCGTTCGCTCCTCGTGTGTAGAACTGGCCAGTTGCACTGCGCGGGCGTCGAGACCGAACCGGTCCGTTGGAGCCAAAAAGGTCGTATATCGATAAATTCATGCAAGACCGTGCTTAGCTGAAACATAAGATGATGTCAGAAAAGGATATTTAAACTTGTTCTACCATAACGGGAAGACTTTAAGATGACTAATGTATAATGGTGGAGTTGAATTCGTAAAATTATTTAATGTCTTTCTGCCATTATTAAAGATAGCGAGGAAGGTGACACGATCAAGAAAGGATTGATGTCTGAGATAACTGGAGATAGTTCGATCTGCAGGACAAAACCTCGTACTCTGACCTTACGAGAGTGGGATAAGAACAGGAAGATAAGTCTTTCTGCCACTCTCAGAGTTGTTATTAATTAAGCAGTTCCTTAGTACTTTTAGATTTTTTGTGAAAATGATGTGTGTGTAATGAAATAAATTGTTTCATTTAGGTTTAAAATCTATAGATTTGAATAAGCATACTGTTTTATTTTCACAAGCAGTGCAATAATTTGTTATTTACTTCTGGTAAAGTTCCAATCATTTAATACGAGTACATAAGTCCCATATACGTTAATAGCTTTTCATGTAATGCAACCTCATCAGTATTAGCATTGTCTCGGTCTGGAAGTAAAAACAAGGCTCGCCGAGTGCTCCATAAATAAACATAACTTGATGGTTCTCCGTAAAATATCGTCCGCTTCATGGATAATAAAAACTGGAAGGACAAGTTACATTTTAAGAAAACTTTGAAGGTAGAATAAAAATTAAAAATCTCAAAGGCGGCCAAACTGGTCGATGCAAGATGCAACAAAAAGTGTTCTAAAGACAATGATATTGTTCATGTTTATGGTCATGAGAGTTTGCGATTCGATTTTGTTTTCTTGTTCATAATCAAATGGTTGTTGGTGCAATAATTGTTCTTAGACTGAAATACAGAAGTATTTTTTCCTACTTTAATCGACTAATCGATTTAGTATACTGATTGTAAATATACAACAATAGATAAAATGCATTGTAATGACAGAGCATAGTGTGTTTATCTCGAGATACAAATGACAATTTTTGGTAAGTAATTTTCCATATATCTGTAAAAATCTTTGTTTAGAAGTATCTAATTATGCTTAGTATTAACAATGTGTTCTCTGCAAAGACGTTGTCAGTCCAGAACACGTTATGTAAGTCAATACTGAGAACAAAATGTTTTTGAAACTCTGCTCAGGTTTTTGCAAGTCAAATATGTTTTTTTATAACCTCCATTTCCAATGCAAAACCGGATTTTAACTCTTGCTTCTACCATGAAGTAAGAAAAAAGTCACTAAAGACGAAATATGAACTTTATAGCTTACGTAATAAAAGCAATTTTTAAATGAATACATGCTCGTTTAAAAATAGATTTAATAATAATCGTTCACTTCGAACATCTTAATGTCTGGCGATTTACGTAAAATTAACTTTTAAATTAAGGCCATTAAAATACAAAATTTAGTTTTACTGACAAAGACTAAAGATTTACACTAAAATTTACATTTTAAGATACAAAACAATATTCATGGAAATATGTATTTTGAATATCTGTTTAAATTATTGAGTTACGTGTAAATAATAAGAATAATAGTTGGTATTTACCATAATATTAAAATTAGTTAAATGTCTTTCTTAATAAAAGACTTCAACGCGCAGACAATTTGCAACAATCCGACAATTTCATGAAGTCAAATTGTCAAAGGCAAAAGAAAATCTATTAATTTTGTATTACATTCTGCTTGTCATAATTAAAAAATAATTTAACGATTTCTTGATTCAGGTGATGCTCAAATAACTAAACTTTTGGATAGGATGCTCCTTAATGGACAAATGTTTAAATGCTACAAGTGCTTCCATCTGTTGTATATTATTGACATACTATTTTAGATCGATGTTAATTGTACTTTTACCTCAACAGATGGCGTGGTTTTTAAAATAATAAATACTTGGTTCCACCAAGGGAATGATAGAGATTAAAAACAATGCTACATTTTGAGTTATAAATTATTCCACATAGTTATGAAAATTTTGTATAAGCCCAGTTATTATTGTAACTATTTTGTATGATTCTTAGGTTTGTGTAAAAGAAAACAACAATTTTGTATAAACATTTTAATTTACTATTGTTTTAGTAAACAAAAACAGCAAAAACTTATTTTAAAAATAAATTATCCATACAAATATTGTAACAAAAAGGACCACACGTTATAGTTATTTACTAGTAAGAAATATTTACAAAAGTATAGTTTTTTTTTAGAAAATATCACATTTCTCATTTAATGTGCGTCTAAATATTTTGATAATACAATATTTTAGATTAATTAAATACTAAATAATTGACATTAAACTAATCTTGATTACAATTACACGATTCATATTAAATGCAATCACTGTTAAAATCAAATGAATTGTTTGGTAACTGAATAATTTTTATAATGCTCTGTATTTAAATGAGCAAGATTATTCATGAAAGTTATACATATAAAATAATTGTAAAACACATTGTATTTGAGATTGAAACTTCAAACACTTTCGTTATAATATTTTAGAGAGGTCTTATGAGTAATATAACTATCTCAGCTATTGCTCGGAATCTTCTAATAGCTTGATAAACAGCAATCTTTGAAAACACTCGCCATAGTTCTAGTGAGAAAAGTTCTTTGTCGAAGTTTCTAGATGTCGTTTTAGAGTAAAAAAAATCCATCTTATATTCTGTTCATTAAAATTTCCTTCATGATGTTGAAACTGATGTTTCGACTTTAAGACTTGAACTTAAGTAGCAATGTATTTAAATTTCTCAATTTAGCTAGCTGATGAGCTTGTCTATCCAAGGCACGAACTTCTGTATGTTCGTATACACTCCTGGTAGATGCTCGCGGCCGCAGCCAATACCCCACGAGACCAGCCCTATGAGGGTGCTGCGTCCTTCCATCTTCATTGTTAACGGGCCGCCAGAATCCCCTTGACAGGAATCACGACCACCCTAAAATACATAGTTGTTATGAGTTACCAATAGATGGCGCTATACTATATTTTATAATATCGATAATAAAACCGATACAGTTATTTTATTTGCGTAGAATAATAAAATAAATAATCAATGCTACAAAATGAAATAAAAAAAATCGTTAAGTATTTACCTCTTTATATCCGGCACATAAAAACACGTCATGTATAGTTTCGCGCCTGCCCGCTGCACGGAACCAGCGCTGGCATCGCTCGTTAGGTATCACTTCTACGTCTACCTCCTATTATAAACATTATATTTTATATTTGTGCATATTCCAGAAATATAAGCGTCAATTTAAGGAGATAATCTTTTTTTTGTTTTACCTGTAACACAGATGGCACTGTGCTCTGTCCGTGCCGAGTCCTGCCCCAGCCAGCTACGGTGGCGATCTTTCCAGCAAGCTTCATCTGTTTATGGGGTAGACACACCTGAAAAGGAAAATAAAATAAAATGAAATAAATCCTTTACTATTTCACTTTAAAAATAAACACATTTCATGAGAGCCTTGGCTCCTGCACTAGGTTCCCCTGCGCTGCAGGAGCCAAGCCCTTTCCCCATTTGTGAAGAGCAATACATATTCATAAGTGTCTAAACATAAAATACAAAGAAAAACATTAGATTAACTTTTTATAGAAATGACGAATAACAAAAAAAAAACAAAAAAAAGCAAATGCACAATTAGTTTACGTTGGGTAACTATATTTGAACTTTCGAAACAAAAAGATATATCCATCTCTCTCACTCTGTGTTTCTGTAGAGGAATTTAATATTACTTTCATCTATTTTTTACGGCTGTTCCAGTGGGAACCATAATAGACACTTTAAATATTAGTTTCAAATTAACTTACAGGCAGTATATGTTGTTTGAAGACAACTACTCTATCTAATTGTACCAGGGCGACATCATTCCTGAAGTCGGCAGGCTCGTAAGAGGGATGCACTTCCTTGCGCTGCACTGCAAACTCTTCGTGAGAGTACCTCTCACCCGCGTCTCGCACGTCCCACTCTCCCAGACGGACGCGCAGCTGGGAGTTGGGAGTCCTGGGAAATTATTTATGGTATCTTATCAAGGCGTATACTAAATAATATTAAGGGTGTGGAACTAAAGAGCAAATAAAATTCCTTTTTTTAATCCTAAGGGCCTGTCTCACCACTGGCTGATAGAGGCTCAAATAGTTGAAAAATGACGTCACTGTCAGAAAAGGTAACAAAACCCGGTGTTTCCATCACATATTTAAACGTTTGGTTGTTATCAGACAATTTACAATTTGGTGGGACAGGACCTAAGACTTTTCCCGTCATTTTATTTGTTGCTTCAGACCATGCCAGTCGCAGTAACCAATTGATAAACTGCTTTAGACTACTAATTGCTGATATGATACTAAAACTAAGTAGAAATATAGACTTACGTGGCTACACAGTGAGCTGCAGTAACAACCCATCGATCTGATACAAGCGCTCCTCCACAGGCGAGTTTCTTGCTGAGGAAGCCGGACTTGATGAGCGCGGCTTGCCAGGGGTGCGAGCCGAAGCCAGTTGAGTGACCGCCTACGATACGGTTAGACCGAGTGTAGTGTTCGCCGCAACCTGGAATATTTAAGGTAAAGGTAATTTTGTAAAGAATAATTGGATATAAGCATATCAGCCGTTGTAGATTGCAACTTGTTATGTCTCTCTGTTTTCTAGTAGTAAATAGCACGTAAATGTACTTCGTTAATTTACTTTAAGTTCAAAGTTGGTTCTAGAAATTTTACAACATTGTTAGCTCATGTAGAGTCATCGTAGGTAGCAGTTAAATGTCTTGTCACATTAGTTCATTTTGCTAGAATCTTCGATGCGATGTTCTCGACGATTTTGAACATCTTCACAGTAATTTAAAAGTGGATAGGTAAAGATAAAATTGTCCTTTTTGGAGTAAAACTGTTAAAAATCGCAATAACAATTGAATCAAACGAAGCACCACCGACAGTGTTATAGCCAAAAATGTGAAAAGCAGGTGCTGTACAAATAATAAGAAAGTGCATGATGATTATGAAAACGCAGTGCTGGCATTATAGAAGCAAGAAACAGTTATAACGATTATTGACGTGGAAACTTAAGTTGAAACAGAATTTAGTACACAATTATTTGTGTTAGCAAAATTATTTATGTTAATTGTTAACGTCGATTTATCATTTGTTGTAAGTACGAAGTTATTGTACATTGAATTACTTTTTAAAGAGCTTTCAAGATTTAGTCTTAAATAACTTTACATTGCATTTTCTATTGAAAGGTAACAAATAATATAGAACTTGAGTTTCCCGTCTTCATTTTATCCAAGAATATTCCCGTAAATTTTGTTTGAAAAATTTATCTCACCCGGAAAACTAGGTTTCTGCGGTTTATGACCGCTCGTGTGTACTGGCACATAATCATCATCACCATCAGCGTTATTTGCACCCACGAAATGATTTGATGTGTAAAAGTCGTCCTGTGTTGGATGTACTGTAGTGCTTTCATGGTACGATGGCTTCACATGAAAATAATTATTCTGATCGTAATTTGGTTTATTCCAATCCAGATTCGGCCGGTTCTGGCCACTCGAATCCGGTTCGGGCCGGTCCGTTACTGGATTCGGCCGGTTGTAGTGTGGCTTAGGTCTGTTTGGCTCCGTGTAGATAATAATTGGGTCCTCAAATTGGTTAGTATCGGTCTGGTAATCGTAGTTGTGTGGGAATGTACCGATGATTTCTATCAGATCACCTGTATAGAACGTTCGTTTGTTTTAATGTGATGCAAGTAGATGTATTGATGATGTGATACTATAGATCACTATGATTTTAACAAAGTCATTAACAATTTGACGTTGTCCATATGGGGCCTGTACTGCTGCTTTTCCATACATCTCTAGCACGCGTCATATCTGACTTCTCTCCCTTCTTAAGCATATCCATTTGCAATCAATGCATCCTTACTTCGGTCTTCCTCTACCTTTGTATCAAAATTGAATCTTAATACTTTTCTGTTTATGATACTATTATGTCATTTGACATAATGAAAGGAAAATGCTCATACATTTTAAACTTTAAAATAATATTTACGTTGTTTAGCTTGTTTAAAAGTTAATTCGACTTAAGACAATTTTAAGTATGCAAGTTAGCAAAGAAAACAGACGATGTATAATAATTTGCTTTGATAAAACATTGTACCACACGCATATGTTTTTTTTAATTCATGTTCGTTTCATGTAACTATGCAAATAAATTATCGGCCAGTTTTATTACCTTTATAAAAACTAATATTTTTTCTGATATATCTGATTTAAAAACTTTCAACTCGATTATAAATATAAACTTACATTACGTAATAATGAAAATAAAAACATCCTTTATACCATTTCGTCTCGACTTTTACTTTCTTAAGAATTGCGTAACTGTTACGTTTTATGTTTTTGTCCTACATTTTGAGTCAAGTTGAAATTGCTTTTGTGGAGATAAAGTGATCGTTACCATTATTTTTTGATAATTGTTATTAACCTTATTAAGTTGAAAGCAGAAGTTCAACTTGCTTTTAATCTATTGTCCATTAAAGGTACTATGAATCGACTTTACATTATAAATATTAGGAAAAGTTATTTGTCACTAGCTGTTGCCCGCGACTTCATCCGCGTGGTGTTAAAAAAATTACGAACTATTTAAATAACAAAAAGCTACGTTTTCCTCGGGAACCGGACATTTCTCGGGGATGAACCTTATCCCATGTGTACTCCAGACTTTTTTTTTATATCTGTGCCGAATTTCAATAAGATATGTTGAACCGTTGCAGAATGATATTAAGCTATGTGTTCCTATGTGTTTTTCCAGATTATGTTCTACATCTGTTCCGAATTTCATGGAGATCCGTTCAGCTGTTTAGGCTACAAACTTTAACAAACATCCATCCATCCATCCATCTAAACTTTCGCATTTATAATATTAGTAAGAAGTAAGATTTACGTTTGGAGTATCGATTTGCAAACTGCAATCTCTGGGTTTGTCTCGCCATGTATTCATTTGTTTCTCAATTTTCGAATTTCATATGTACTCAACCTTATAGTAAAGGAAAACATCGTGATTCAACCTGCACATATCTGTTACAAATTCAATTATGTGCCTGTAATTTAACTCGCAGTGGACCAGCGTGATTATCTATAACCTAGTTACCCCTAACTTAGGCTCCGAGTCCAATGGGAACGTATAACTGGTGATAAGGAATTTGTCATTAGCGCTACGTCTTAACTAAAGCATGCTACGCATTAGTCGTTCACATTAGTCCAGAGTGGATTAAGTACTTTACAAATGTCTTTGATTTCATTCGTATACTAGCTGTTGCTCGCGATGTCACCGGCGTTAAATTAAAAAAATGTAGCTTATGTTACTCACTGATAACGTAGCGTTTTAATGGTGAAAGAATTTTTAAAATCGGCCCCGTAGTTTTTAAGTTATATCAATACGTACAAAAACAAATCTTTCTTCTTCATAATATTAGTATAGATAATGATATGGGTGGCCCTTAATGATTTGTTAAACCTAAATTCTACTTTATAATAGAACTAGCTTTCGCCCACGACTCCGTCCGCGCGTAATTTCAAAAAAAAACAAAAGCATATAGCCTATGTATTCTTCCAAACTATCCTCTACATCAATGCCAAATTTCATCTAGATTCCTTCAGCCGTTTAGGCTACAAACCCTAACAAACATCCATCCATCTATCCATCCATCCATCTAAACTTTCGCATTTATAATATTATTAAGATAGAAAACCTTTACTGGAGTTGTAGTTGCATAAATGAAAGGTTTCCGTGAGTGAACAGCGACCGGATATGAAACGAAATCCCCTAATTATCATCTATTTTTCTTATCACGTGTCCCTCTTAAGCAGTGTTATTACACACCATTGTGTTTACGGTCCAATGGACGTGATACAATTCGAGACTTTCACTTAAATTTCACTTAAATCTCTCCGTGCTTGAGATATTTGTAGCTGGTATGGCTAGAAATAAAGGGTTACTCACCTAAAGCATATTTATTTTCCTTCATTTAATGGTGGATTTTCTACTCCCGAAATACGTATAAGGGACGGTAATTTTTCTTCGGGTAATATAACAGTGGTAACCTAAGTTAATCAGTTCAAGTAATAAACTTAGATAAAGAAGTCGGACGCATTTGAAGTATCATCTGCATGTGTGATGTGAATCGGATGTGCTTAAATTTTACTTAACTGGAATTTTATGTGAATTATCACATAAGAAGTACAAAGAAACACACCGGATGTAACCCGGTTGCTTTTGCGGAGGTACGTAATCTACGGATAGGACTAACAGCGCGTGAACTGTTGTGGTACAAGTGATTGACTCGAAGCGATTTCTTAAAATTATATCTAATTAATCGTTTTACTATAAATGGTAGTGTTTTTATTATTTGTAATGACATAATTCGATTTAAATTACTTTAATAATACGTTTGTCTTAAATAAAATAGTTAAATGGACCATGTCATTCTTCATTTGTTTTGTCTACATAACCCAATAGCAAACAATGGCTACTGTCAGTTGAAAATGTATTTGAAAATAAATACTATTTGCGATTTTGAAATTCGAATACAGTGGTGTTCTTATCATAAGGACGTGTGATGTTTGAATATGCTTTCGCGTTTCTCTTGTACCAAAGATTAGGAGAGAGCGTTATTGTTATACAAATATGACGCGATTTCATAACAGAATGCGTGAATAAAATCATAACACAAGTAGCCGTCTAAGACATCCACTATAAACTTAACTTTTAACTTAAGCAACTTTGATAGACAATGCAATCATGGACTCCAGTAACTTAATTACTTAAATTTCGTTATGATTTAAATAAATTAAGTATCAGGAGATGACTTTTCTATCTATATATAGCTGACATAATTTAATAAAATGCATTGGAGTATAACTTAATTTATAGACTCTGTCTAACCAATTTTTAATGATAGTTAAGATATAATAGTTATGCACAAGAAGGTTTATTATAAAAAATAGGTTAATTTACGTTCAGTTGTACATAGATAAACGAAGGTCCAAGGAACCGCGATATTTTTCCGCTAATAGAGGTTTCTCTAATCCGAGTAACTCGCGAGTATGGGAGGCATCTGACATAGGACAATTGACTCTCTTTTAGAGGTTACAATCTCATCCAATTTTCGCTTATCTATGTTCAAATGTATTGTATTATTAACGTCACATACAATTTGTTAATCACGAATAAAAATCTATGTAAACTGCTTCCGTGACCTTTTAAAGATTGTGGATACAAGAATGTCAGTTATTTGGAAATATCATATTTAGATGATATTCTATTTCGTCGAGTACCGGAGGCCTAATTTCAGTCCGTTTCCTTGCCCATTTTCATGTACGGTAAGGATGGAAAGGGAAATGGTTTAGATTGTGGAGGAAACGCATAGTAAGGTGAAATATCCTCTTTATGCGTCTCCTTCGTTGAATCAGGGTGGGCACCGCATCTGCAATTGCGGATTTATATAGGCAGCGCTTCGTCTTCTCAGGGAGTTCAGGTGGTCACTCCCTCGTTTGCCATTTTACAATATAAAAAATACTTACTTGCGTTATGTACAACAGGGGCTGTTTCGACAGGTTTCTCGGTAGTGTCCCTGTCGACGCAGCATGCCCATATCATGCCACCGGAGCAGAGGTCGAGAGGTTTCCCACCGCCTAGCACGCAGGATATGCTCAGGCCGCACGGATGCCGAGCACCACGCCACCGACAAGTTTGTGGTATCACTGGAATACATAGGTACCTGTCAAACCTTTCATATTTTAAATAATAATATACGCGTTAAATGAATGAAAAACGATTATGATAGTACATAAAAGGTAACAAAGAAGTCTTTACTGTTGTGCGATTGTCGATTGTTTCGCAGCCCTCAACTGTTTAGTTGCTTAACAAAAATCGAGTAATGTACGCACCTCCACATAAGCTCATAGGAAACGAGACTAAACAGTTGTTCGATTTTGTCTCAAGTGTGCACGCTCTTATAGTAAACTTTTAATAGTTAAGTATGCATATTTTTCGATAGATGTACACGATTTACGATTTCCAATGATAGTCAAATACAATTTAAATGAAGCAAACATAAACAGATTACCTTGTTAAAGACAGTTTTCTTTATCAACAAATTAAAAAAAAAAGTCTGCTTACATGAACTGCTTACTGCTTACATGATATTGTTGCAAGTACAACATAGATAGTCGCCAGTGTTAATCTTCTTACTAATATTATAAATGCGAATGTTTAGTTGTATAGATGAATGGTTGTTAAATTTTGCAGTCTAAACGGCTGAACATTTTATTTTTACTCATTTTTTTCAAATACATTGTGTAATATACATTGTATAATATAGATCAGTTAAATAGCAAATGAATAAATGAATTACGAAGTAAGGGAAGTCATTGGCTCCTTTAATACAGGGAATCAACCTAGTAAAGGAGCCAAGGATATATAATTGAACAAAATACAATTAAAATAAAATACAAATTAAAATTAAAAGTGAAAAAAAAAAGCGTGAAATGTATTTGAAAAATTATATTCGAATTGTAATATTGTATGTATAAATAAATAAAAAAAAATTATACTGTTCGTTAGACCGAGCGAATATGTATTTAGAAATACGCCATCAATCAATAGTAAGAGCGTTTGTACTGCACTTGATAGTGAAACTGATCATGTCGGTCGATCACCGCTGCACTGATTTATACGTTCACGTGCGTGTTTACTGTTTTTATTTCTTGTTACATTACGTACTAGCGCACCGCCCCAGCTTCGCCAGGGTTGCAAGACTATATTTTTTTGTCATACCCATACTCTTTCTGATGATGTTCCGTTTATCATACATTAACTGTTGCTCGCGATTTCGCCTGCGTGAAATTAATAAATAATTTAAAATATTGCCTATGTTACTTGATAACCTTTTAATTCTGAAAATCTCCCCCGTTTTATTGAGTTATTTCAATCCATGCAAAAATCTTTCATCTTTATAATATTAGAATAATAGGCTAGCATAGAACGGAATTTTCAAATCGTATTATTTTTCAAAATTAAATAGTAAAATAATAATTTACTTAGGTTAATGTGCATGAAGAGAATTTTGATTCTTGTGAAATGGAACGTGGGAACATTACTTGTTATGTAATTTGTATAACAAAAGTTTTTAACGTATTACATCACTGAAGTATTCATTTCTTCTAGTTCAAATATCCCTAAAAAATGTACTCTGTTTTTTTTTTTAATATTATATGGTTCAGTTACAAGCAGTATTCCTTCTGGAAGAAGAAAATACTATTAATTGAAAATTAATCGATTTTTATAAACAGAGTGTAACTAAGATATTATAAATAACAGGTTACTAACAGATATAAAAAAAAACAGGTTGTGAATTATCTAATTGTTGGCAAAAAACTATTAATATGTTTATTAGGGTGTTTTCATTATAGTTTCACTTGTAATCTCGTTTGTTATTCGTACGGCATGTAAGTAAAACTGATAGATTCAAAATGTTTGTATGTAAGTTGAATCTAAATTTATATTTACAAAAACTTAATTTAATATAGTTTACTTCTTATGTAGGTTGTCCAAAAAAGAGAGGACCATAAATATCTTTGTCCCAAATAAAGTTTGGGCTAAATTTTAGGAGAATACTCACTTTTGCCTAATAAATCCATTATAGAATCTTCTTGTGGAGCGCCATAAGCGTTGTGATAAGAGCCTTTCCTTCTTCCTAATGCATCTAGAAGTAGGATATCTTTCTCCTGCTCATTGGCTGGTCTTCTTCTATCAGATGCTATGTCATCTTTTAAATTCAAGTCTTCTAAAGTCAGCACGTCGTTGTCACTTTCAGAGTGCACGCAACTTATAAAAGCCGTTGACAATAAAAGAAAAGAAAACGTTCCAAATTTGAAATTCACATCACAAATTCTTCTGCGTATTTTGAAGTTCTTTTTTTGAAATCTTCCCGCGATCGAATCCGGTATTACGTATTGTGTACACATTTTCACTTTTGTATTTGGCACATTGTTCACCGTTTTATCATTTTTTATTTATATTTAAGTTTATTTTTATTTAGACGTCCGATCGCGGTTGTCTTTCGGAAGTAAAGAGTTGCTCGCTACGGTGCGTTTCTTTTCACTTTCTGTCAGTAGCGGACAGTAACATTTTCTTTGAGGTACACAAGAAATAATGATTATGCAGCTTTGATTTATATAACGGCTCATTAAAATATCGTTAAGTGGAGTCATAGAAGAGATTAGACATCGTCACTCATCCGGTCTAGCATTTAGAAAAGGATTGGTAAAGAAATTATATAACAGAAATTCAAACTTTAAGCTGAAATGTTTAGAAGATAATATTTTTACTTTATAATAATTAGTTATGTGGCTTGTAGCAATAACAGTATTTTTTTAATCATTCTTTTTATAAATTTTTCATGTTGTTAAATGGTATTTCAGGTAAAAATTGTTTTTAATGGAAATTTTTATAAGCAATGATTAAACGGGGATTTAAATAAACGCAGTATAGATACAATAATGACGTAATTAATTCCAACAGAGGCGGGGACGATTATACATGGATTTATTCTTTTGATACTTTTTGAATATCAATCAGGCAAATATTCATATAATATTTTTTGTTTAATTCTATTTTCTCTATTCAACGGTCAAAATTATCAAAAATATCTCATTATAGATAAAATCGTTTTTAATTAGGACAATTATAATCTAGATAATTACTTAGATTGTATTAATCTAGATGTAATTTATATTGATTTATCTAAATATTTTATTATGCACACGCAAGTATCAAAACTGTGCAATCACACACACCATAGTTTGCAGAGACGACTTTCGCCTTAGCTTTCCAAAACACGGCCTTAGGTATTCTTAAAACGGCCTAAGTGAATGTAAAACCTAAAGGAAATGCAGTCCTGTTGAGAATATTTCAGTGTCCACATTCGCTTGCTTTCGAAGTACGTAAGTTGTAGTTCTTGTAACTAGAAATTTAATTTTAGATTATACCTTAAGGAAATGACTTATAAAACTGAATATTCTTGCAGTAGGTTAAGGGTACTTGGTTAAACTAGTCTACTTTCTTTTAATATGGTACATTTAGCGTTTTAGTAAGCCAGTTGTGGCGTTTAATTTGTGACCAATTCGTTTCGTCGGACCGCTTCCGGTTTTTCGGAAGTTTTTAAAGCGGCGTTTTCTACAGTTTTTCTTTTATTAGGTATTTATATCAGTCGTTGGATTAATTTTTAGAAAGCTTTTTGTTTTAAATCAGTTTTCTTTATTATAACTACACAAAAAAAATAATCCTATATGCATAAAATTATCCTCAATTAAATGTTTTTGCACATCTTGAAGGTGATGAACGATGTTTAAAATCGTCTTAGACTGGATTACTGTTATTAAAATATTTAAGACTGACTATTATTTATGAAAAGTATCTTATTTTTGTATATCGGTAACAAAAAAACAACGGTAATACAAGATGGCTTTCAATGTGATAATATAAAATGTCCGTATAAACAAAATTACGTAACAATTTAACCCTAAATAAAATCGAAAGTGAATGCGTACGACTGCGTCGAACGGAACATGCGGTGAGTCCGCGCGATGTTTGACAGTTCATTTTTCGCGCCAACTCACTTTCGTTTCACTTGGCGCGAAACTCGCGTGAAATTAGAATCGCGCCATTTTAGCGCCTACTGTTGCATTGTTGATTACGAAACGTTTTGAATTGTTATTGTTATGGGACCTTATAACATTTTATAGCTTGTGTTAACAAATAACCTATTTAATAATCAACGGTTTCTATGCAAAAGTACATTTTATTTAAATGTAAGAATAATGTAATATACAAATATTATAATTGTTTAATCTAATTATATTTTAAATAGCATCTTCATTAGTTTTTAATGGTGTAAGACGTTTTTGAAAAGCAAAGGTATAAGACCTTTACCATACTATAGTTACTAGTAGACTAGAATTTCTTTACTGTGTCGATTTAATAGATAGATATTAAGGTTAAAAAATTTTACTCAGACTTTGATCGTGTCTAATAAATCAAGGTCAGACATTTTAAATTCGAATTTGAAGGCTTTAGTAGCAATGGGGACATATGTGTCACGATTGTGTGATCGCTTTGCGTGAAACAGAACGCGACATCTTATTACGAAGCGCATTCATCTTAGCTTCACAATGACTTTCGTAACGTTTTGTGATGCAAAAATATGGAAGTCGTTTACCGAATGAAACAATACCTAACACCGGATATTGCACATGTGTAGTAGATAAAATACATTAAAGAAATTCGTCGTTTTAATTAATTTTTACTTATACGTTCCAATTGCAAAGATTTTTAATAACAATGTAAAATTATAACACCGGTAGTCATCTTGTATTTTACATTAAAACAGTTTTACCAATGTAATTTCAAATTAAACTTAAATAAGCATACTAATGAGAAGTTAAAGGAATTTCTTTCATCTAATTTTGGACTATGTTACAATATGATAAATCGAATTAATAGCTTTTTTCTATTATGCAAAGTTTTAACTGGCAACGTTTATCTTTTCTTCAAAAGTGGGATTTTTTTTCCGAAATTTCTACCTGAATTTTCGAATAGAGTAACGATGCCTACTTACCACAAATAAACTACAAACTTACGATAAAATATAAAAAATGAAAAATCTTTCTGTTACTTCAAATAGACACAGAATAAAACTAAAACGTGTTCACGATTCCGATACTATAAATGTTGTTTGTTTTTTAAGTCATTGTTATTTAGTTTTCAAAGAAAACGTGCTTTTGATTTTAGCATCACCGCGATACTGTCTCTGCTGTCGCAACACGAAGACGGTCCATTATAGGACCCAGGGGTACTAAACATTTTACTTTCATTAGAATTTGTTACGATACCAATTATTTGGTTTAAGCACACACGTTCTATCAATCTGTACTGTAAAGTGTATGTAAATTAGAATTGAATTTGATCTACCAATTATATCTTCTATATTTGAGCGCGTTTAACATGATGCGTACTTAATAAGTACATGCAAAATAAGCGTCAGTCGTGTAGTTGACTAAACCATGGGCCCTACCAGCGAATTATTACTATTGATTATAATAATCTATCTTTTTCTTGCCTTTTATATTGTTGCGATTTTAATTTTCAAGCGATATGCATTGGTCAGAAACGTAAACTGTTTATGACCCCTGGCGGCGCCAGAGAGAGGTGTCGGCGAGAGCGGCTGGAAAGCTGCCTCCGGTTTTACTTTTTAATTTTTATATTTAGAACGCGACACTCTTGATCTCAGATTTTCGATCTAGATTTGTAGATTAGAACGGTATTAACATTTGGGAGTTGCAAAAAATTGGGACACTGCGTCTTGGATTTACTTTTGTCTGTCATGTGAAAAAGATTGATGCGAAGTAATTTTTGGCTCTAAAATTTATAGAATATTCTCATTTTTGTATTAAGTCCTCATTTAAATGGATATTTGAAAAAATGTTGATCTAAAGTGAAGGAGTAGAAATTACGCGAAAACATGCTCTTAGACATTACTAAAGTTTTATTTCTTGAATTTTCAGTTTTATATCTAAAAGTTTATATAATTTTATGCACAACTTTAATTTGCAATAAATATAAATAAACATTATATTAAATTAATAAGATTTACAGCAATTTGCATTTTACTTATGCAACCGTTTAGTTATACTGACATTATATCTCTATAAAACATACTGTCATCCTTTTTATTTCTTTTGAAACAAGAGAGACCACAATATGTAAAGATGTTTCGGCAATGGAAACATACTGTGAGTTGTAACGTTGACATCCGTGCGGAAGTTTCCGCCTCAGTATAGATTACGGACGCGTTCTCACTTTGTATCCAATAACGGATATCGCTACTGGATATGTGGATATTGAACTTACGGTGTCTATTACCTCTGACTGTACTAGTTGGAATTTGTAACTAAACATTATTTACACTATTCGAATTGTTTTCAAGTAATTTGTAAAGAGTTTTCTTTTTTGTTTCGAATAAAAAAAAATACCCTAAGCTTTCTTTAGTAAATCTCATCTTAAGGTGAAAACATTAGTAGCATTACTTGAATGATTACAATGAAACGTTTTTGAAACAATTGTTTTATTACTTACGACAAATTGCAGTTTTAAAAGTGTACTATTTAATTTTTCCATCGAGTATATTTCACTTAAAGGCGTTCAAAACCATTTTAAATCGTAATTCTTTAATATTTCTGTTAATTAAAATTTGAAATTCAATAGGCCAAAGAATTAACCTTGGCTTCGAGAAATGGTTTTCTGTAATTACAATTCATGGTCGCGGTATTTTAACTGATATACACTGCATAATTAAGTTACGCGGCCATGAATTTACGTCATTATACGTGAGGTTTAACTGAGAGAAAGCTGTACGCTCTTTCCCCTGCCTCCTCAAAGGTCACTCGTGATTTATGTCGAAACTCGCATACATTTTAATAGCAATCATATTGGCTTGTATTATTGCTATTCGTAATGTTCAGAGAAAATTAATGATTGCAAATATTACTTACTTAGGGGTTTTGTAACCTTGTAATATTAAATAATTAACAAATCAAAGTCTAGTTACTATAAATTACATACTTAAAACGTTTTAGAGTTTGGGTAATAAATATTTTATGTTAACTACGAGTATGACAATTAGTGTTGTTCTCGTTACTAAAAAGAAATCATTCAAACAGACATAATTGATTCGTATGTAAATAAGTTAAATCTTATATAGATTACTATCGAGATAATTCAGTCTTACATAACGTTAATTTGCAGAAAATTATCGTTATAAGTTACGCGTAACATTGAATAATCTGCAATTACGAAAACCGGACACCGCTTTCTCCCTAACGCGGTCTGTCGTAACCTTACAAAACATACGACTCACTGTAGAGCTGTTGTTTATTGTATTAATACCGTATTAACTTGCTGTTGCTAGGGACTTCGTCCGCGTGATAATATAGCCTATGTTACTCACTGATAACCTTTTAATGGTGTAATAATTTTAAGACTAAACAGTTGTGCTATAGTTCAGTTTCAGGTGTGCGCGCGCTTTTACACGTACTTTTGTGTGCCAAATAATCATAGTTTAGAATATGGAAGCGACATACTTCGCATATTTAGCAATATTAGTATATTGGCGACCTCCTGCCCAATATTGTGTCTATTAGATAGTTATTGTTATAGTTTGAGTCCAATTTAAACACAGGTAAAAATAGTTCATCTATAAAGTATTTTTGACAAATGACACTAGACTTTGACTGAACAACTGTTTAGTCGCGCTTTTATTGCTATGAGCTTATGTGAAGGTGCGCACACTACTCCATTTTTAGTTGTGCAACTAAACAGTTGAAATGGCTACGAAACAATCGACAATCGCACAACAGTTGTGCGCCAGTTCTGACTTCAACTATCACGAATTTTTGCGTGATGGTTGCCATTATGTATTATATTACTAGATAATTTTTTGGTGTACTATATCAATTTCGATGACATTTATGAAAACTTTCTCATGAATTTTCGTGATAGGACCCCTGATTAGTGAGGGTTTTAAAAAGTGGTACATGAACATATACTTACATCCCAATTCGTCGAAAAACTTCGATTTATGTCTACTGGAATCGAAATTGTCATTGTTATCACCTTTTAAAGTACTTTCAACTTGTGTATCACTTTCCATCACTTTGTAGTTTTGTTTTTTATTTTTTTCATCACTGTGTATCACTCTTTGTTTCACTGGTATTTTTGCTGATTTGTATTTCAAATTTCTTAACTCTCCATCAGAATCTAATATAGTAATATCTTCATAATGATTGACGACATCAGATTCTTTGCCTACATTTTTAAGTATTTCCGAATTAAATTTGTTTTCATTTAAAAGTCTTATAAGTCCAGGATTACCTTCATCATGAATCATATTTTTACTATAAAACAAATTTTCATTCACCACGTCTTCTGAACTCTCGCATAATACCGGCACTATCTTTTTTAATAAATAAATGAGTACTAATAATTTAGCTGACGAAATTACGTTATGCATTATTGACTTCTGTTACCATTTGGTTGATTTAATAAAAAAGTTTAAGAAATTTTCATTTAACCACTTAAAAAAAACAAAAGACTATCGGAGACTAATCACTTTGTGAACAATCACTTGTTGACCGACTTCTTTGTTCTTCTTTGTTAGTGCACTTCGAGTCCGAAAACTCACGTCCGAGTCCGAAAACTGCGAGTACCGTACACGTTGATAATTGTCAGACTATCGATAGTTACAGATTTTATATAAAAAAAGCGAAAGCGACGGCCGCGAAGTCGAGACGCGGTCGCGCGAGTGGACAAAATTCGATCGTTGACAAGCAAGTTTGGAGAAATGTGTTTACATAACCATTTATAACATAAAGTACATCCGCCTAAAGCACAAATGCAATTAAAATGTAGTTAAATGGTTCTTGCTACGGACAGGACGATTATGTAACATTCACCTTAAGGATTCCATTTAAAAAAGCAAAGGGTATTATCAAAAAGTAATTTATTTTTATCTACATTGGAGTTAATGACATTAAGTGATTACAAGTTCATCGGCTGACAACGCCCATATATTTAGCTATAAATTCGTCTCTGAGTATCACAGTTTACTCTTTTTAGTCTTGACCATCTCTCGCAAGCGTTTCCTTAGTATCTTCCCACTGGGGTTTTTAGGAATTTCTTTCACGAATCGTACACCGCCTCGTAAATGTTTAGGATTTGACAACTGAAAAATTAAAATCTTTATTGATGTTTTTAAATTAAAGTAATATTTTATATTTAAACCTGTATGCTATCTAATATTGTACTACCTAATAAAATATTCGATAGTACAAGTATTCAAATGAAGTTAAATATGAATACTTAATTACAAACTCATAATGTAAAAAAGCACCATTATAAGGTATAGTATTACAATTTAGCAAAGACGTGAATATAGACAGAACAAAAGACCAAGCTAAGACTAAGAATGGAATATTTATTCTGGAAGATTTATCATCTGATAATAATATATAGACATACTCTCTCAGCGACGAATTGCTGAAGTTCTTTCTCCGTTGCATTAGTGTTGGGTTGCAGTACAATAAACGCTAGGGGTACTTCGCCCGCTGATGCGTGTGGCAAACCCACCACACCCACGTCGCGTACTGCTGGATGCTGCAGCAGTACTGCTTCCAATTCCATTGGTGGCACCTCGGATAAATTACAAAAGACAAACATAGACTGTAGGTAGTAACAAATTATTTAATTGGTATTATTTTATAACTGGTATGATAGGTTAAACTAGATCAGAATTTAGAATCGAAGTTCTAGAATATTACAGTCAAGTAATGTTTGAATTGTACTATCGGTAGAAGAAATAGATAGCTACATCTACATTACATAGCTGTTTTAGACTTATTCATTTTTTTTCATAATGTAAAACCGTGTAAAGTGTATATCTTTATTACCCAACGTACCTGATAAGCTTTGTATTTGATAAGTTCCTTGAGTCGGTCAACAATAAAGAAATATTTGTTTTCATCGTAGTAACCTATGTCGCCTGTTTTGAAGAAACCTTCTTCATCGAAATCATCTCCTTTATCTTTTCCCATGTAACCTTTCATTATGATAACGCCTTTTGCACAAATCTCACCCGGTTGATTTGGACCTAAAGGTTCTCTTGTATGGATATCCACGACCTGTGACGATAAATTATTAACAAACCGAAGTATGAAAAATTAATAAAGAGTCATATACGTGCCTTAACAACAGCATTCTTTACAACAAAACCGACACCACCAGGCTTAGCCAAGTGCGCTGTGCTTTGAACATCCCGTGTTACTGCCAACGTGACTTCAGTCATTCCATATCCTTGCAACACGGATAGTAGCTTGGGAAATCTACAAACATTTTAATTAAACAAACAAAAAGGAATAGAGAATTTGATATATCCATTGAAATACTATGTACCTTTTATGAACATCCTTTATAGTATCTCCGTGTAAAGGCGCAGCTCCAGAATATATGACATTTACAGAACTGAGATCATGATTTGATTTGTATTTGCAGAGAGCGACTAACACAGGTGGTACGACTATTAGCAAATTAACCTGTAAAACATATTTTATTAACAATTAGCTTTAGACCGCGACTTCGTCTGTGTGGTATTAAAAAAGTAAGTAGC
This sequence comes from Papilio polytes, assembly GCF_000836215.1. NCBI lineage: Eukaryota > Metazoa > Arthropoda > Insecta > Lepidoptera > Papilionidae > Papilio > Papilio polytes. The sequence continues at coordinate 1,555,524 of NW_013525269.1, read as the reverse complement.
CTATGTACTCTTCCAGACTATCCCCTTGCCAAATTTCATCGAGATCCGTTCAGCAGTTTCGGCTACAAACTCTGACAAACATTCATCCATCCATCTAAACTTTCGCATATATGATATTAAGTAAGATTTTGTATTATTAGTATTTAGTTTTTGTGTATAAAGTTTTAAATAAATGAGTAAAAATAAGATGTATAGAATGTGTGCAAAGTGCAAAAGAATCTAACAGATCTTGTGTCAAGTAAAGATATGTACGAGATTCCTCTGAGTCAACATATCTGAATGAAGTAATAAAAATATAAGAAACTATAAATAAAAAGATTGATAGAAAAGTCAAAGTTGAAGTTACTATTGGTAGTGAGCATCAACTAGTCATAATATAATAAAAATAAGATTTAGCAACGCGATAATTGTCATGTTGATTCCGTATCTCATATTATACTTATCTTTTCAATTCTATTTCATTACCTTGTATCTTTCTATTGTGTTGAGGTACGATTCTGTTTCAAATTTTGGCAAGAAGACTACTTTGAGTGCTGTTGACAGACCTCGTAGCGTTCCAATGAGGCCCATTGTATGATACCAAGGCGTTATTGTGAGGTTTACTGCTTCCGATTGCATGGTAGGCTCCCTTAAACAATGAGATACTATGTTAATGGTTAAATTTTAATTTTACGTAGAAAAGTGCTTTACAGAAATTAGATCTACAAAGAGATTTTTGAAGGAAAACAAAATAAGCTAATTCTTCAACAACTATCCGATAATGTCAAAACACGAAAATAATCATTTTATCTTAAATTTACAATTTCAGTACATACAAAAATAAAAATCTTTCCTCTTTTTTATATACTAAGCCTACTCGTACTATATTGATAACGTAAAGAAGAAATATTTGTAGTTTTGTATGTATTGAAATAACTCAAAAACTACTGGGTCGACTCTAAACAATTCTTTCATCCTTAAAAAGCTACGTTTTCAGTGAGTAACATCGGCCATTTTTTATTACTATTTTTTTTAATTCACGCGGGCGAAGTCGCTAGCAACAGCTAATTGTTTAGCTATATTATTATAGATTGTATAGATACGTACAAACAGCATGAAACCAATACATTGAGGTGGGTTAGCATAACTCCTTTTGGTAGTCCTGTAGTTCCTGATGAATATAATATAAACAAGGTATCTGTTTGTCCGTTAACTTCTACAACTTCGAATTCTTCCAAATCAATTTTCTTAAACATCTCTCCTTTGGTATTTACCTTCGCTAGATCGTTATATGATAGCGTATTCTTTTCTTTAATATATGCGTCTCCGTATACAATAATTTTATTAACACTGCTAACTGATTTTAGTGTTTTTCCACATGTGTTATAAGTGTTTGGTGAACAGAATACATATTTAGGTTTCGATATACTCATCACATGTTTTAATTCATCTGAAATAACAAATGAAGTACTATTAAATGTAAAAAAGTTTAACAGTGGTAGTGCCCCCTTTAACATCTTAGCACGAATGGGCCGGCACGTCCGGTGTAGTACCACGACCACACATAAGACAGGCGTGAAATGGAAGCAATTCCGTATTTCGTCTGATGAGTGTGGTGCCGAAGGCCTAATTTAAGTCCCTTTCTCTTTACCACCCTTTTCTTATAAGGAGAGGTTGGGAAGGGGAAGTGGATTTGATGGCGGAGGAGATTCTTAGGAAGGGGAAATATCCTCTTTATGTGCGTCTCCTCCTCCGTCGTATAAGGGTAGGCAACGCATCTGCAATTGCGGATGTCTATGGGCAGCGGTCGCCTCACCATTTTGGTGGATTCTAGTGGCCGCTTGCTCGTTTGCCACTTTATGTTATAAAAAAAAAACACGTTTTAGCTTATTGTTAAATAGCTATTCTATTGCTTAACGACAATTAATGTTACAAACTGAATCAATGAAACCATTGAAATAAATATTTCAAAAACCTGATGTTACTTTGTGAAAGGAATGGAAATACTTTTTCCTTGGTGCGAGATGCGTTAATATAAACAAAAGAACATATCGGTAGCTTGCATCTAAATGTTTCTTACTAGTTGTCGCCCGCAGCACTGTTCGTGCTGAATTAATAAAAAAATTTACTTAGTAGTCTACGTGTTTTTCCAGACTATGCTCTACATCTATGTTAAATATGGAGTTCAAACGTTCAGCTTCTGACAACATTCACCTAAACATACAAATTTTTACATAAACAGAAATTAGTGATTATTTTTTATTACCTTTAGTATATCCTGGATTAATTGTAGTCACGACACCACCGGCGCAGACTATTCCAATAACAGTACCCCAGAATTCTCGTCTGTTCTCTGAACAAACTGCTACCACTTCCCCCTTTTTAAGACCAATATTTCTCAATGAAACAGCTATGTTCATTGCCTCTTGAGCTATTTCGCCACATGTAAGTTTTTCGTGTGTTGATCCATTAATCTGATATTCAACAAAAAATACTTGATTGAATTTACATTTTCTCTTTTTGAAGAAACTCTGTTTATACGCTGATATTAGAACTACATGTATTAAAAATGGGCACTCGGGATGGAATAATTTAAATGAAAGAGAGTCATTCGAACATTATCTTTGACAAATAACATTTGAATTTTATTCACATTTATGAATAACTAGTTTTTGCCCGCGACTCCGTCCGCTTGGGATTAAAAAAAAAAAACAAAAGTGAGTAGCCTACGTGTTCTTCCAGACGATTGTCTACATCTATACCAAATTTCATCGAAATCGGTTCAGCCGTTTAGGCCACAAACTCTAACAAACATCCATTCATCCATATAAACTTTCGCATTTATAATATTAATATGTTATAATTATTATATCTTACTTTCGTTTTTAGACTTTTATAATTTGTTATTAAAAAGCAGAACTTACCAATGTTACTTTGTCTTTATTCATCCATAAATTATTCAACATAAACGAACCAAAATTCAAATGTGCTGGTAAATACAGATCTTCCTCACCGTACACATATTTAGGATTTTTCAACATTTTTCAAGACCGTTCTTTATAACGTTACATACGATACTGTTTGATACGGATAATGCAGTAGTTTACCACAGAACAATGACCGTGTTAACGCGCCCCACTCGACTGTGATACGCATAGATTTCAATGCTCTGTGAATGTTTTTGTATCAACAAGAGAGAGCAAACACTGTTATCTTGTACCGTTGTCGACATAATTTGTTATTTCCCTGATAAGTTTATATCAGTTATATTCTATGTTCACGTAATCATAATTATAGAAACATTGGCCTTTTTCAAGGTGTTTGTTTTGATAACTAACAGCTGCTTGTGCCCGCGTGAAATGTCTATACCTAATATAATAAAGCGTAAACATACACTACTTCATGGCGTAAGATGTCAGCAATCACAGCATATTTTTGAATAATTCTTACTTTAATAAAAAAGTCCTACATTTACGAAACGCTTTACAAGCTGCCAACATTACGAAAGCAAAGTTGTCATTTATGCATTTGAATTTTGACATTACACAAATGTAAACAATAATAAAAAGAATATAATTTTATGCGGAAGAAGCCGCACGGGAACAGTTAATTAAAAAATTAAGCCTAAGTCATAGATAATACATATATATACTGAGATAGATGCGACACGGCCGTTTCAGTTTTTTATTTCCTCGCCTTGTTCAAGAGATGGCGTATAAGTGCCGCGCTCACCCACACACACGCACACACCCACACATACTTCAAATGTGTATATTTACATATATTAGGATAAGTGTAAATATCTGCTAAAATAGAAACCCAAAGTTGGAATTAAATGTTTATTGCGTAACCCAATTGGTTATCATACATTTACATATTTCCATTTTCAATAGTGACGTCCTCGAACAGCGTTTTCCAGATTTTCAATATTTCTATTAAACGGCCAGTCTTGGAGAAACGATGCAGAGAACCTGAAAGCATAACAAATTTTACCATACAACGTATTTACGCTACTAATTACCGCCCTCAGTTTCACTCGCGTAGCAAACTGTGCATGAGAGAAGGTGCGAGCAGTTAGTACTTTTAAACATTGTAACAAGGCACTAACAACTCAGCCTGACTGAGTTATAATTTTTACTATAGTATGGTTACTAATTATCGCCCGCTGATTATATAGTCACCAACCTCTAATTCTAAATTATATCATTAGAACAATTTGTTCAAATTCGAAAATCACATTGGTACATGGCAGGATTCGAATCAGGACCTGCAGATTCCAAGTCAAGATACTTGACCCCTGAGCCACCTAAGCTCATAGGCATAGAAAGGCAACACTCACATCAGACTACTATTAAATAGTTCCAATTTTTCCCATTTGAATCTAGTATATCATGAACTTTGATTTAACTTGCTACTTGCTAATAATATTCATCATAAAATCACTGGCACAAACCTGCCGCAAAGTTAAGTTTTTAGTGACCTGATACGTTAAAACTGTGGACGTTTCAATACAACTTTTTTTCTGTCGATGTTGTTGCACTTATAGATATTTTCTGTAATAACAAGTATTGTTATAATTTTCCTCTACAACTAATCTAAATTAACTATGATTACTACATTCTACAGAATACAATTTCAGTTATATTACAAAGTCACCTTACAATCGAAATAACAATTATCGCGGGCTTTTGGGCACATCAGATATTTTCTTTAGTAATTTATTTATTTATTATTAACTTTAGTCGTTTTTAGTTTTGTAAAATTTGTGACGTTTATACGTCAAAACTATTTTTGCTTTTAATTTTGACACAATATTGTGCTGCTATCAAAGAGTTTTGTAGCCATTAAGAGTAACTGGCTGGTTTTTAACGCCATCTAGTCTTAATTTAAACGTTTTAAATGACTAAGTTTCCTAGACTTCTCTACTAGATGATGTTGATTACCGTGCCAAGTTTTTTCAATCATATTGTATGGCAGTGTCACCCCCTTGGCCTATGTTACTCAGTGATAACGTAGCTTTTTAATAGTGAATTTTTGAAATCCGCCCAATAGTTTTTGGGTTATTCCAATACATAGAAATATACAAACCTTTTCTCTTAATAATATCAGTATAGATTACAATTCATCATCATCAGGTTAGATAAATAAAAGGAAAATAATTGCAAACAAAAATTTGTATATCATACAAAATAATCACATCGCATTTATTTATAAAAATATATAACAATTTATAACAAATAACAATTCACCGTATAACGTCTTAAAGCTAATGAAAGTATTGTTAACTGGTTGCATCAAACAATATAAAAAAAACCTTCACCTTTACTCCTAGAAAATTTAAAATGTGAACACGTGTTTAGTTTCTGATGGATAACGAAAATTGCATCAGAAAAAATAATTTAATTACACCTGTTTTTACAGAATTTAACAGACACTAATTAAACCGTGTTACAATTTACTCTTCGAAGATATCACCATTTTCTTTAGATCTTTCCTTAGAATTTTTCCAGTAGCCGACTTTGGTATAGCATCGATGAACCTTACTCCTCCTCGTAAATGCTTTGTGTTTGATAACTGGAAAGGGAAAATAGATCAAGTTGTAAATGATTCAAAATCCAATACATTTTCAAATTTTAAAAGGGATGGTAAATGAAAAAAATAATTAAAATCCTATATTAAGTTAAAACTTAAAAATTGTATCTCAATATCTATATTAAAGTTAGGATCAATTATTACGAATAATAATACAAGGAAATAGTACAAATAATAATCTGCTGATTTTTTTACGAAAAAACCTCTTGTTTACTCCTTAAATTCAAAAGATTAATCTATATCTATACATATAATAAAATTGGAGTGTCTGTCTGTCCGCAAGCCGCGTTTGTTTCGGGTGAACTTCCAAACGGCTGGGCCGTTCTCGACCGGACTGTCATTAAATGGTAGCTGATATATACGGGCATATTATATGCTACTTTTTTATGGACGAAGTCGTGGGCAAAAGTTACGATCAAAATATATTCTTACCCGTTCAGCGACAAACTGCTGTAGTTCAGCTTCAGTGACTTTTGAATCAGGCTGAGTAACAACAAAAGCGACCGGCACCTCGCCGGCTGAAGGATGCGGCTTGCCCACCACTCCAACGTCGCGTACACCTTCGTGCTTAAGTAGCACTGCTTCTATTTCTGCTGGAGCAACCTGGAACATGCGATTCAATGAATTATCAAGATGTTATGATATTAAGAAGGTCGATATTAACCCCAAGAGCAGAACCTACTCGAAGAATGTTAAACTAATGGCTACTTTATTTTATTTATACAAGATTTCTAGATGAATATTTGTTCAATGTATTTTTAAAAGAAGGATAGATAAAATATGTAGGACGAGCTGTTGCCGCGACTTCGTACGCGTGGTATTAGAAAACATACAAACTATATAAATTACAAAAAGCTACGTATCCCTCGGGAACCGGACATTTCTCGGAGATGAAGCTTATCCCATGTGTACTCCAGACTTTGTTTTATATCTGTGCCAAATTTCAATGAGATATGTTGAGCCGTTGCAGAATGATGGAGTAAACATTAAAAAACTAAATTAATAAATCCCACGGGAACCGTAACATTCCAGGGATAAAAAGTAGCCTATGTGTTCTTCCAGACTATGCTCTAAACCTGTGCCAAACTTCATGGAGATCCGTTCAACCGTTTAAGCTACAAACGCTAACAAACATCCATCCATCCATCCATCTAAACTTTCGCATTTATAATATTAGTAAGACTAGTAAGAAGTAAGAAATAAGATTAGTAAGGAGTAAGATGAATTTTAATTGGAAATTAAGGTTGGTTGGTTAAACTCCAAGGAGGGTTATAATCAAGGTAAATGGTAATGTGTTCTGATCTCATGTTAACGTAGAACTGGAAACGTCAACGTTAATCGTATGCTCAACATAGTATCGCGTAAACTGACCGCAATGTCAAGGTACTGAACCCGCGAACCTGATCAAAAGGGTGCGTAAGTCTCTTTGGAAATCCATTTGCCATTCATCCATCCACCAAATCCATGCAAATGCCTTCGTTGTCATTAGTTAATTTGAATTTTGACATTTGCAATTGTGAATTTTACTATATAGAAAAGTTCTTATAATTCCAAGCGGATGAAGCCGTAAGGGAACAACTAGTCGTACAGTACAGAGCATATGTATGAAGAATCTGAGCAACTTGAACGGATATTACATGGGATCTGCATTTAGTCATTCATTGCGTTATGGTTCTAAAATCTATACATATAATAAAATTGGAGTGTCTATTTGTAAAATCACATTTCAAAATTTTTTGCCTGCCTGTCTGCATGCCGCGTTTGTTCCGAGAAATCTCCGTAACGGCTGGTCCAAATCCGACAGGACTTTCACTGGAAGGTAGCTGACATGGATAGGCATACTCGCCGGTCGAAACCGACCCAGCCGTTTCGGAGATTACCCGGAACAAACGCGGCTTGCGGACAGACAGACAGATAGACAAAAAAAATTAAATACAATTTTCGTTCTGTCTGGAATCTGGAATCTGGAATTTTTCCTTCGATATTACAAACAGACACTCCAATTTTATTATATGTATAGATAGATATAGAAGATAGATTCAATACAAACCTGATAGGCTTTGTATTTGATGAGTTCCTTTAGTCTATCAACGATGTACAAATATTTATCTTCATCGTAGTATCCGATATCTCCTGTTTTAAAGAATCCTTCTTCGTCAAAATCATCTTGCTTTTTCTTTCCTATGTAACCTTTCATTAACATTACACCTTTAACACGTACCTCTCCTTCTTGATTTGGTCCTAAAACTTTACCCGTTTCTGGATGGACGATCTGTATATCATAAATAGAATAAAAACTTGTTTTTCAGTACATATCAATACGTCGCCAAATACAAATTAATTTTTCACACATTTCTTTTCTTTAAAACATTTATAGCAGTTTTCTTACCCTAGTATCTTTTGTGGATTTTGAATTTATTTTATTTGCATACTATTCTAGACTTTATCTATACAATGTGTCATATTTAGTTAACAAATAACGCATTATTCACCTTAACAACACTGTTTGAGGTAACTTGTCCCACGCTTGCTTTTTTATCCGGATTGGTATTTATGGAAACCGCTAGAGTAGCTTCAGTCATTCCATATCCTTGTAACACTGCCTGCGCATTTGGGAATCTGTAAAATTTTATCGTTAAACGTATATCGTTTTTTTATATATTCTTAAGCGACCGATTATTAAACTTTAGAACTGACTTATTGTACAGTCTGAAAAACTGGCGGCGTTCCATCTTAAAATTTGGTATCGTTTGATCATTTTGAAACAAGTTGCGAAACAAAAACCTATACATCGCAACTTATAAATGTGTCTGTATGGAAAAAAAGTCGGTTAGTGCCACACGGTCAGTTTCTTTTTATTATTCCCCCTTCGTTTGTACCACTCATTGCTATATAATAAGCTGTTTATAGGAAATTGCGGAGTTTGCAATGAACGATGCAATTTTTCCTGAAAATTCGCGATATTCCACTGCCAGATTCTCTAGAAGTGCGACTGGACATTTAATCTATACTATTATAATAAAGCGTAAACACATACTTGTTTCTTGCCTAAGATGTCAGCAATTACAGCACATTTTTTAATATTTCTTTTTTTAATAAAAAGCTCTACACTTACGTCATGTTTTAGGCTATATGTTTTCACGCCATTTAACTTAGGAGGTAAATATTTCGGATATAAACTCTAATGTGGGAAAGAGACCATAAGTTGCTGCCAACATCAAGGAAGCAAGATTGTCAAGGTTTGTCATGTCATTTTGACATTAGCAATTGATAATTTGACACATGTAAATAATAAAGTTAAATCATACTTTTATGCGGATGAAGTCGCACGGGAACAGCTAGTTATTTATAAGATCTAAAACATGCTGAACTTTTAGTTTCAAATATCTCCTTCTCAGGCACTTCTTATAAACTTCCGAAACTAAATTAGGACAGAGTATATTTAGTATCAAGTCAAATTAAAAAAAAACATATTTTATTTTATACCGTCTCATCACTCTATAGTTCATCTTTTCATACACATATCTGCCACGTTTCATTTAATAATATAGTTACCTGCTGTAAATTATTAAATAGAATTTAATTTTATTGATATGAGATATCCATTTATCAGACAATGACAAATCTATCACTAATACTGAGTTCCAACCGGTTTAGATAAATGTGACCCGATGCCTAATCGGTGATAAAATTATTCGATTAATTGAATATGTAATTTAAAAAGTAATAAATTAATCTTACTATCTATACTATTATAATAAAGCGTAAACACACACTTCTTTGTTGCCTAAGATGTCAGAAATTACACCATATTTTTGAATACTTCTTTTTTAATCTAAAGCCCTACACTTTCGTCACGCTTTAGGCTATACATTTTCACGTCATTAAACGTAGAGGGTAAATATTTTAAATAAAAAACCTAATGTGTTAAAGAGACCACAAGTTGCTGCCAACATCAAGGAAGCAAGAATTGTAATGTCATGTCATTTTGACATTTGCTATTGATAATTTGACAAACGTTAACCATAAAATAAAATTTTCTTAATTTCATGCGGATATAGCCGCACGGGAACAGATAGTAATATTAAAAATGCGAAAGTTGAGATGGATGGATGGACATTTGTTAAAATTTTTAACCTAAACTGCTGAACCGATCTAATTAAATTTGGCATAGATGTAGATGATTGTCTGGAAGAACACAGGTTATTTACTTTTTTTAACACCATGCGGACATAGTCGCGGGCGAAAGGTAGTAAAATTAATAAAATTTCACCTTTTAAGCACTGCATCCGCGGTTTCTTTGTGCAAAGGCGCTGCGCCCGAAACCACAATCATGACGGAGCTCACGTCATGCTTAGTTGGTGACTTGCAAAGTGCAACTAACACTGGTGGCACCACCGACAGTTGAGATACCTGAAAAAATACAACAAAACACGAATTATTTTAAAGATATCGTTATTTAAGCGTAATCGTCCTGACAAACACGTCTGATGAAATCTGAAACAAGTTTTAAAAACATTTCACCTATTTCATCAAACATTTTAAATATGGACTATGTCATCAAATAAAGCCACCTCTACTTCCATACTTCTATATCCATCTTACTAATATTATAAATGCGAAAGTTTAGATGGATGGATGTTTGTTAGAGTTTGTAGCCTTAACGACTGAACAGATTTCGATAAAATTTGGCATAGACGTAGAGCGTAGTCTGGAAGAACACAGGCTACTCACTTCTGTTTTTTAATCACACGCGGACGGAGTCGCGGCCGAAAGCTAGTACTAATATAATAAAGTGTACTCACACACATCTTTGTTATATAGGATATCAGCAGTAACAGCATATTTTTTTGATGATTTTCTACACTTATGACACGCTTAGCTATTTAATTTTAGGGGCCTCTAAATTATAAAAATGTCATCCAAAGAAGTGACACAATCTACAAGCCAATATTAGTTAAGAAGCAAGATTACCATGGTAACGGTAATTATTAGCCAATGACATAGGCCTCCGTTGTCGTTTAAGAATTGGAATGTTAACAGTCTCTATTAAACGGAATGTAAACAATGAAATAAAGTTATTTCTTGTGGATGAACTTACACAGGAATAGCTAAGTGCCATAAATCAAATATTTGACAAACACGTGAAGTTTCGAGTAAAAATCGGACTTTTACAACATGCCTTACTAAGCAGTATTGCCAAGTACGAAAATTTAATTTTTATTGTTTGCAACACACCTTGTATTTTTCTATGGTCCGTAGATATTGTTCAACTTCAAACTTCGGTAGATATATGCTCATTTTCCCTTTTACGAATCCTATGAGGTGGCTCATAAGACCCATAGTGTGATACCACGGCGTTATTGTCAGTGCCACGATGTCCGGCATCTCCATTGTCGGACTGCAAACGATAAGTTTTTTTATCTTTATTTATTAATTAACTCGCTATTGGTAGCGACTTCACTCATGTGAAAAAAAATATAGCCTATGTTACTCTCTGAAAACGTGGCTTCTAAACGGTGAAAGAATTTTTAAAATAGGCCCAGTAGTTTTTGAGTTATTTACATACAAAAATACAAATATTTTCTCTAATAATATAGATGATCCCGGTATGCGACAAATTCAAAGCACTGTCAAAGTGAATACTTTGATTAAAGTATGTTGGCGGAAAACCGCGGTGCCCTACTTACAGAAAACTCGTTAAACGAGACAAAGTCCATCTTGATTTACAATTAATCAATTGGGTAGCAGTGAAATGCTCGAAAAAGAAGAAACTATCCCTGTGCCACTGACAGAACTTTTTTGTACACATTTAAAGGCAGTCTATTGTTTCGCATCGTCGTCAAATAACTGAGCGTATAAGATGGTACACCGCCAAATTCCCTGATTGTATAATATACTGAGTTTGACATTGCAACGCATACTGCACAAACAATTTTTTTTTATTAAAAACCTAATTCTGATTGCTTGAATTTTTTTTGAACACAGTACTCTGGTTTACTCAACAACAAACATCAAAATTATTTTCTTCTGTAGAAGCGCATTGTTAAGAAAAATGCAAAATCGTTGAAATTTTAGATTTTAATTTGTAAAAAACGAAAGAGTCGTTTATTCTAGTTTTATGTTTTCATTTAATGTTCTCACGGGACTAGGAGTATCATTATTTTAATTTACTAAATATAATTTTTAAGGTAAAAGAATAAATTTACTTTATGCATATTCGAATAAATGGAAACAAAAAGTGAACGCATTTAACGGATCGAATTCTTTAATAATGCATTTGGCACGTCTGGAACAAGAATACCATTCTACCCGACGTGCCAACTCTTACCACTTTTATTTGATGTAAAATATTTTCATAATATGGAAAAATACGTACGAGCAAGCTGTTACAACATTCAAATGTGTTATCATAACACCTTTTGGTAGACCCGTTGTACCTGACGAATATAAAATCATAGCCAGATCGTCTTTTCCCACTACTTCTATTGCTTCAAACTCATCTATTTTGACATTTTCTTTCAGCATCGAGTTAGAACCTCCAACTATAGCTAAGGCATTGTAAGACAATGTGTTCTTTGGTATCTCCTCGCCAAAGATGATCAAGTTTTTAATGCCTTCTATATTCTTGAAGTTTTTCTCTTGCGCTTTATAAGAAAATGGTGAACAGATTACAAATTTAGGCTTCGATATTCCCATTACATGTTTCAGTTCGTCTGTAAATAAATAAAATATACTATAAATAAGCAATTTTAAAACGTTCATATGTAAATCTACCAGGTCCCGGTTTAATCACCATCATGTTTTTCGCCATAAACTCCATTTTGAGGTATGAAATGTGTGATAAAAATGCAAATAATATACTTGTATGTAAAAATGGAAAATTTAAATTAATCGATATTTTTACATAACCTTTACATACTTATTATACTGGTAATTAACGCAAAAAGATAACCCGCTAATTTCAAGTAAAATTGCACGAAATTTTTTACTTTAAAATTTGTAGGTAAATAAATATTTGACCATTGGACTTACAATAGTTAGTATAAAATCAACACTTGATAAGAAAACACAATATAATTCTTATGATATAATATTTCATCCTTATTGCAGTAACATTTTTACATATTGATTCACTTTATTCATATTTCATTATTTCCAGGCACCTAAATGATATATATCACATTAGATCACCTATCCACTCATCCACTTGCCACTTGAGGGTCGGCACAGTATGTGCTGCTCTTCCATACATCTCTATCAGCCGTCATATCTGAATCCACTCCTTTCTTATAATTATCCTCTTTCACAAAATCCATCCATACTATCTTCAGTCTTCCTCTACCTTTGTAGCAACATTCAATCTTTCTACAAGCAACAGCAACAATTCAATGCTTTCTGGTTTATGTCCCCATCGTCTCGTCGCATAACATGTCCATACCACGCTAACCTTTTGCTTCTCAATTTCTCCAACACTGGCGTTACTTTCAAACTTCCTCTAATGTACACATTCTTAACTTTCATTATCACCTATCCACTAGCTTGATTAAAAGCTAGCGGTACAGTCGGAGATACTGGCGGTGTTCCAGTATGTAAGCTACAAACGTTTAAACATTTGGAAACGAGACGCGAAACAAAAACTAATACAGCGCAGCTTTAAATGTATCTATACAAAAAAAATCGGTTAGTGTTACGACTAGTTTCATTTTTCATCCCTTCGTTAGCACTACTTACTGCTCTCTAATTAGTTATTGGTACACAGAGGCAAAGTTTGTCTCTTTGCAATCAACAAGGCATTTTTTCCTGAAGTGGAACACCGTAGACTTTCGCGACTGTACCTTCCACTGTAGGGCGTCGGAAGGGGATGGCTGGGGTAAGGTTTCAAAGAGTTTCAAAATTCGAATAAAAAAGAATTTATACTACAATACTCTCTTGGTATAGCCTTCCACTTTTTTTTAATATGAGAAGGGGGCAAACGAGCGGCGGGAACACAAAGGTGGTCAACGACGCCCATGGACATCCGCAACACCAGAGGAACTACAGATGCGTGGCTAGCCTTTGAGGAAGTTGTAGGCTCGCTTCTTGAATAACCCTAAGTCGTATTGGTTTGGTAATACCGCCGAGAATAGACCGTTCTATAATGCGGCTGAGCGGAGCAGAAAGTTCCGCGAAAACTGCACGGTTGAATATCGGCTATTCCCGTAAACCATTACCTAGCGACGTTCATTCCTTAAACGTGTACCGGCACAGCTAGTCGCGTTAGTCAAATAGCAATTATTACCTTTGGTATAACTTGTATTGATAGTGGTAACAACTCCGCCAGCACAGATCACTCCAATAACAGAACTCCAAAACTCGCGGCGATTCTCTGAGCATATTGCTATCACATCTCCCCTCTTTACGCCGATTTTCACCAAAGATACTGCAAGGTTCATAGCCTCTTGGGCGATCTCCCCATATGTTAACTTTTCATCAGTCGCTCCATTTATCTAAAAGAACAAAAATAATATTTTTATATAATAAATAATATTATGTAAGTCTGCCATTCAAAGTAGTTTAGATTTTAAAGGTTAACGTATGTACATATTTGTTCAATTCTCGTGCACATGGCGCCGACCCGCATCGCGATCTACGCATTAACGTTACGTGTTTATGGTAACTAATTCATGCTGGGTTGCTGAAGTGTCCATTTTTATCATTACCCGAAAATTCTTTAGTGTTAGATTGAACAAAGTTTCAACGGAGTAAAACTCAAGCTACGTAGTTCGGAGACGCATTTTATGAAGTTATCGAACTAAAAACAGTAACGAATGGTTAAAAGTAGCCGGGAAACCGGTCATTAGTTAATTAGTTTCATAGTTGGAATTTATTGTGTGAATTAATATTTTTTTAAAGAATGTTCGATGCCAATGGAAAAATTCAGTGCCTTAAAGAAGAATCTAGGTATTGCCGATCACGAGTATTGAAAATTGCTAACTTTATCTTCGGACTTCGCACTTTGAAATCTTTCGAAAACATATCAGAACATTATGAGTCAGATATAATCGAGTGATAAAATGCAAAACATAATCTGTCCAATATTTTATCAACAGGTGTTATTACTGAAAATGAGTCATGTTTAATGTGCATTTTACGCAAGGGCGGATCCAGCTTTGGCGCCAGGGGGGGTCACATAGTCGTGGTCAAGACCAAACAACTCAGGGGGGGGGTCATGAGCCCGATAACCCCCCTCCCTGGATCCGCCGTCCGATTTCATGGAAATCTTAAATCATTGTTTAAGGGCCCACTAACTAAAATAAACTAGTGAATAGTCGCCAATTTTAATAACCTATTTTCGCCTAGCTGTCGTGGACTTCGTCACCGTAGAGTAAAAAAAAAGTGGCCTATGACCTTCCCACAAACATCAGGTACTTTCCAACGAAAGTCTGGTCAAAATCGGCCCATCTGTTTCGGAGTTCACCCGTAACAGACTGTGTCTTGGGACATAAAGACATACAGACAGACAAAAATAAAAAAAAATCTCTTTTTTTTTATAACATAAAGTGGCAAACGACCAAGCGGCCACCTCTATCCGCCAAAATGGCGCCGCTGTCCATAGACATCCGCAATTGAAGATGCGTTGCCTACCCTTATACGATGAAGGACGAGACACACATAAAGAAGATATTTCTCCTTCCTATGCATCTCCTTCATGGTCAAATCCACTTACACTTCCCATTCTCTCTTTAAAGTGGTGGCAGTTTGTTCGGAGAACAGAAGAGAATTCTGGGGTACTGTTATTGGAATAGTCTGCGCCGGTGGTGTCGTCACTACAGTTAATCCAGGATATACTAAAGGTAATAAAAAATAATCACTAATTTATGTTTATGCAAAAATTTGTATGTTTAGGTGAATGTTGTCAGAAGCTGAACGTCTGAATTCCATATTTAACATAGATGTAGAGCATAGTCTAGAAGAACACGTAGACTAAGTAAGATTTTTTATTAATTCAGCACGGACAGTGCTGCGGGCGACAACTAGTTAAAAACATTTAGATGCAAGCTACCGAAATGTTCTTTTGTTTATATCTAAATATCTCGCACCAAGAAAAAAGTATTTCCGTTCCTTTCACAAAGTAACATCAGGTTTTTGAAATATTTATTTCAATGGTTTCATTGATTCAGTTTGTAACATTTATTGTCTTTAAGCAATAGAATAGCTATTTAAAAATAAGCTAAAACGTGTTTTTTTTTATATAACATAAGGTGGCAAACGAGAAAGCGGCCACTAGAATCCACCAAAATGGCGAGGCGACCGCTGCCCATAGACATCCGCAATTGCAGATGCGTTGCCTACCCTTATACGACGGAGGAGGAGACGCACATAAAGAGGATATTTCCCCTTTCTATGCATCTCCTCCGACATCAAATCCACTTCCCCTTCCCTCTCCTTATAAGAAAAGGGTGGTAAAGAGAAAGGGACTTAAATTAGGCCTCCGGCACCACACTCATCAAACGAAACACAGTATTGCTTTCATTTCACGCCTGTCTTTTATGTGGTCGTGGTATTACACCGGGCTAAGATTGGCAGTGGCATTCGTGCTAAGATGTTAAAGCGGGCACTACCACTGTTTTTCATTTAATTTTATTATATGTATAATACTGAATTTGCATTTTCGCGTATCGGCAAATACCACACTAAAATATAGGCTGGATTTTACGAAATAAAATGTTTATTGACCATAATTTTCACACATAATCAATCTATGTCTATACTATTATAATAAAGCGTAAACACACACTTCTTTGTTGCCTAAGATGTCAGCAATTACAGCATATTTTTGAATAATTATTTTTTAATAAAAAGCCCTACACTTACGTCACGCTTTAGGCTACATATTTTCACGCCTTTAAACTTAGGGGAAAACATTTTGGAAAAAAGCCCTAATGTGCGAAAGAGACCATAAGTTCCTGCCAACATGAAGAAAGCAAGGTTGCCATGTTTTGTCATCATGTCATGTCATTTTGACATTTGCAATTGATAATTTGAGACATGTAAACAATAAAATTTTCATAATTTTATGCGGATGAAGTCGCACGGGAACAGCTAGTCTACTAATAAAAACAGAGGTTGTTAATCAGTGATAATGTAAACTACGGTTTTGTGTGTCTATTTGATTTTCGCCATTTTGGCGCTGATAGCTGAGGTTGGTCCTGGGGAGAATTCTCGAACTAACATTAATGACAGAGTTAACATTAAAGGCGCGTTAAAATCGTAACGACGCAAACGCTGTATTTTCTAAGCAATCTCCTATCTATTGTTATATATCTATGTCCTAAACAAATGACAATCGTTTTTTTAGCAAATTAAATAGATGGGTAATGGAAGTGTGTTTTATCATTAATTTTAATACCAAAACCAGTTTGTGTACATAGTTTTTTATCGTATTAAATATATTAAAAAACAACTATAACTAAGACAAAGTTTATTTTGAACAAATAGTGTGAATTGTAGATACGTCAAGTCTTAACTCACCGTTGGTTTTTTTGTTTATACCTGTACACAACATACATATGTCTATCTCTGTTTTTTTTTAAGAAAACAAGAGGGATGACAATACATCGCTGTATAAGTTGTGTAGTTATGATAGCTTTTAATATAACAATACACTTCATTTCATAATTTAATCTACATTTTTATTTATAATTGAAATTATATTAATTTAATTCTTTAAAACTCTATAACGATAAACGTTTACAAACATAAAATCTTTGTTATCTGTGATACAAATGTCAAATGGCCAATGACCTTCAGAAATGATTTCAACATTAGCAAAATAATAAATATTAAAATCTCAAACCAATTAGGTATGCTACAAAACGTTTTAGTATTACATCAATCTACCATAACAAACATAACCTTTAAATACAAGAATGTCGTTTGTAAAGTCTACAATAAGTGTATAATTTGATATTATTACTCACCATAGAGACTTTATCTTTGTGCTCCCATATTTTTTGTAAGAAAAAATCGCCGGCGTTTAATTTGGCGGGCACATGTCTGTCCTCCGGACCGTATACATAAAGAGGATTTTTCAACATTATATAATTTGCTAACAAACACGTCCGATACGCGGCGAACCGAGGCCACTATGGTACAAATGTTTGCGACCGGCAGTGAGTAATCACTAGATTGTACTTGTCGTACGCGTATAGCAATAATGTATTTAACGTATATTACCAATTTTTATGTAATAATAATTATAGTGTGTATAAATAAGATAGATTAGTTTGATAAATGACGCATATGAAGTATCGAATTCAAATTGTATGAAGCAAATGCCGTACTTAATAGACAGGTATCGTAGTGACGAAACAAACACACATAGCGAACAATTTTGAACTATCGATATTCGGTTTAAATAATTATTGAACTGAACTAAAATTATTATTTTCTTATTCACTAATTTTGAGGACAATTCTAGTATTGATTATAGAATAGAGAATTTAG
This sequence comes from Papilio polytes, assembly GCF_000836215.1. Taxonomy (NCBI): domain Eukaryota; kingdom Metazoa; phylum Arthropoda; class Insecta; order Lepidoptera; family Papilionidae; genus Papilio; species Papilio polytes. The sequence goes on along the minus strand of NW_013525269.1, from coordinate 1,537,464 downwards.
CGATGACAGTAAAAATAGCGAAATCCAATTAGATTACGTACGGCTGTAGTAGTAATAAACATTTATTTACTCTTATTAATTGTTATGGCCATTATTGATTTGAGAAAACAGTGTTTTTGTTTTATTTCATAAGTTATAACTATAAATCTATCGATAACTTCTATAAGAACAAAAATCGAAACTCGATAAGATTCATGACTGATTTTACACAACCCCATCCCTACTAAATTTAAAAAGAATTGTCAAACGATTGTAATGTCAAAGTCAATTTAATGTCAAAAGACAAGTTCATTGTGGGCATTGATTTGCATAAATGGATAGGCGATTGTTTGTAAATGACTGCTTGTGTGATTACGGATTATATAGAAAAACATTCTTTATTTCCGTATAATAAAAAAGCATGAATAATTGCAAGATGACTATCAGTACTTTATTGTATTTTATTTTTTATAAAATAAATCTTATTGTACTTCTTTATTAGATCACATAAGGTTATCCGTTCGTGCTATGTTCTTAAAAAGAGGTACAAAGTTTTGGCTTCAAGTATAATCATATTAAGGACATAGCTTATTGAGATGGTGAACACAGCGCCTATGCAATCTTAAACCATTACCGTTGCGGTCTAGACCGCTTCTAGAATCTTAGAACATTATGTTGACTAACACCGCCTCATATGCACGCTATATAATTTTGGTATTACTCCCTAAAATATCACTAAACACTGTTTAGTTAAACACGTGTTTTAAGTCATTGGTTTTAATTGATATTGTGGGTCATTATAAGTTTCACCATACTGCTTCTGGTATAAATATTTATTACTAGCTTACGCCCGCGACTCCACCCGCCTGGAAAAAAAAACAAAAGTAAGTAGTTCAGACTATCCTCTACACGTATACCAATTTTTATCGGGATCCTTTCAGCCCTCAAAGCATCAAACTAAGACAAACATGCATCCATTATTCTAATCTTCATATTTATAATATTAGTAAGATAACGTCGTAAGGAAAATAATACAACTTTATCCGTGAAGTTCTAATCAACTCTAAATAGTGATATATAACTGTCTCAATTTATTCAAACAGAATGAAGAGGACGACAATACGAGTGGAAACAAGTATTATCAAGCGTCAATTATGCGCGTCAATAATCTTACAACGTATGATGACTAGCAACAATATTGATATACTGATGGAGCGGATAAATATTTAAAAATATAAAAATTAAAGTTTGTGACCGCGTAAATAAATTATGTATATCTATACATGTGAGGAAATTGGACTGTCTGTTTATAATATCAAAAGAAAAATTCCAGATTTCGGGATAGTGAGGTATATGCGTTGCTGATAACGAAAATCGCATTTAAGATTTTTTTGTCTGTCTGTCCGTGTGTCGGTCCGCTGTCCGCGTTTGTTTTTTTCAAAATGTCGGAACGGGCGGTCCGTTACGCTAACGAAGTTTGCGTGCGACAGCTCGTTGTAATAAATCTAAAATCTGTATTATGTAAATACATACTTATTTACCATGCTTGATATTCATCTATGTGACATCTTTAATCTCAAATAAACATTAATTTATTTAATGTCGACTCTATATTTTTGTAACTCTCTGTGTCTCTGAATTTAAGGAGATTACAAAATAGGAAGTCTATATGTTCTTACAGACTATGTTCTACATCTGTACCGTACACCGAGATACATAAAGACGTGGAGATACGTAGTGAGAAACATCTTTCTATCATTTATTCATCCATCCATCCATCCTTTCATCCACTAATCTACACAAACTTTCGCATTTATTTATATAATAGTATGACCTCGTCGGCCTTTTGTTGGGATAAATTGCCCCAGAGTGATGTACAATACAAAATGTCACTTCGAAAAGTGACTCTGGATTAGACGTTAAACTTGTATAATATAATACATTTATTTTGCTAATATTATAAACTAGGTTTTGCCCGCGACTCTGTCTGCGTGGAATTAAAAATAGTATTAAGCCTATGTGTTCTTCCTGACTATCCTCTACAACTAGGCATAGTTGAAATTTGGCAAAATTTCATCCAGATCCGTTCAGCCGTTTAGGCTACAAACTCTTAATAAACGTCCATCCATCTATTCATCCATCTAAATTATTACATCACTACTTTCATACGAACATTATAAATGCGAAAATTTAGATTGATGGATGGATGTCTGTTAGAGTTTGTAGCTTAAACTGCTAAATGGATTTCGATAAAATTTGGCATAGATGTAGAAAATAGTCTGAAGGTACCCATGGGCTATTTACTTTGGTCTTTAATTCCACGCAGACGGAGTCGCGGGCGAAAGCTTGTAGGTTATTTATCTAAGCAAATACAATTATTCACGTTGTTATTTAATTGGCATGCAATTTCCTAAACGACTCGCATTAATGAAGTCCATTAATTTCAATCAATAATATTCTAATGAAATACTTAAAGAAAAAAAAATTCAATTCACTATTGACTTTATTCTCTGCAAAACATATATAAAGTGTTAGATAAGATTAAATACTTTAGATATAAATTGTATTTCATATTTATTCGATAATGTATATCTTTTAATAATTATATCTATACCCCACTGCGTGCTAAGCTACCGAAATACTAAAATCCATTTTCATTCTTGTATTAAATCTGCAGTAATTATTTGTATGGGTGCTTCAGACGATAAAACTTATAAAGATACATATCGCCAGCGTCTTCGTCCGTAAGGAATTTAAAAAAAAAGCAAACGAAGTTCATTTAGAGTTTGCTCTACACCTATGAAAAATTTCATCGAAATCTGTTCAGCCATTTAAGCGGTAAACTCTAACAAACATCCATCAATCCATCTCAGCTTCTGCAGTTATAATCTTAGTAAGATTAAAATATTATTTTGCAAGATAAAAATGTTTTTGTGCAAAATAAATCTTGCAATTTTATTTAAAATAAAAAACATCTACATTAGTGGAAATTTCCTTAGTTAATTAATTCAACGATGTGACAATAGAATACAATAGTAAAAAGTTTATCTAACTGTTTACATTTATATCTACATATTTCATTAATAATCCATTGTCTTGTACGAAAAGTGATTGTTAATATAAAAAATCTGTAAGACTGTCTGTAACCTTATGACCTCTGCGGAAGAATACAAATAGTTTGGCATCTCACTAAACTATAGGTTGAGACCAGGTCTAGTTTAAGCATAACAGGCGCCCTGGGCGAAATTTCTACGGCGACCCTTAATGATAACACCATATAAAAAGTGGCCGTGGCGCCTGTTAACGCGCCTGCGGCGCCCTTTTATATCCGGCGTCCAGAATGTCGCCCTACCCTGACGCCGGTACTAGTTGAGACATTTAACATCACTATCTCCATAAATGGATAGGTTCCAATCAGTTAATTCTATCTTTAGTTCGACTCCTCCTATCATTAGTTATGAGGATAACTGTTACTAACCGCATCCATCAGCGCCAAAATAGCCTTTTAATTAGATCATTCAAATTATTCAGTTTATACCTATTCATTTGTAGAGGTCAGTGTGTACGATACAAGGTCATATCATTTGAGACTTGTGCAGCGCTCCCTATCGGTAAAAAAATATCACTGAGAAACTAGCGAGCACAAACTTCGTTTCACAAATCAAGACGATAAGTACTAGTTGGAGAAAAGTTTGGACTCATTGTACTGATTCGATTCCGAGGATTGACTCGAAATGTTTAAGGTCTTGTGCTGTTACGTTAAAAAACATTGAAAAATTACGATGTTTGTTTTTGTTAGTTACTTGGTAAAATATGAGTTACTAAGTAAATGACGTTAGCACATCTAACTATAAGATTATATTTATAAAATAAGGTAAAAATAAAACATACATCCCCGATCAGTTAAATACCGAACAAGACATGGGTGTTGCGATCGGCTCTCTAACAAGTCATGTCCAAAACGTCATAAAGGACTGCTCAAGGCAGATCCCAGAGATGAATAACCATCGTTGGTCACTACAACCAGACATTAGAGACTTATTGAGGCGCAAGAACGCGGCTACTCGTGCCCACGATATGTATCCCACCGAATTGAACCGAAAACAGCTACGTAAACTACAGCGTGAGGTAAGAACACGCATAGCTGCATTCAGGAACGAAAGGTGGGATTCAGATCTTAGTAATTTAAAGCCATCGCATTTAGCTTTCTGGAAACTCCCTAAATCACTTAAAGGCGACTCGTGCCCTACGATGCCGCCACTCTCACGTCCAAATATGATACCAGCCATGCTGGACGACGAGAAAGCCGAATGCCTAGCTGACAGTCTCGAGGCCCAATGCTCCCCTAGTAGTCTACCGGTCGACCCTGAACACCTCCGAAAGGTGGACAGAGAGGTCGAGCGGAGGAGTAACGTACCCCTTCTCGATTCCATTCCTCCGGTAACTAGCGATGAAGTTGAGGAATTAATTAAAAACTTACGCCCCCGCAAAGCGCCCGGTTCAGATGGCATCACCAATAGGGTGGTCAAACTATTTCCTGCTGCTATTGTACAGCTTCTCGTAACCATATTTAACGTAGCAATGACTCAAGGTGTCTTTCCCCGCTTGTGGAAGGACGCTGAAGTCATAGGGTTCCTCAAACCATCCAAGCCGCCGGCAAATCCCACATCATATCGTCCAATAAGTCTTCTCAAAACCTTTGGGAAGATTTATGAACGCCTAATGTTAACCCGCTTACGTGCTTTTATGACCACGAAAGGTATGCCTATAAACGAACAGTTTGGATTTCGCGCCAAACATTCATGCACTCATCAAGTGCACCGCATTACGGAACACATACTAGCTAAACGTCAACGCGGCCTTAATACCGGAGCTCTCTTTCTTGACGTAGCAAAAGCGTTCGACAAAGTATGGCACAACGGACTCATTTACAAGCTATATGAGTATGGAGTACCCGATCGTCTCGTATGCATAATACGAGACTTCCTAAGTAGTCGCACATTTCGCTACCGCATCGAGGGAGTTTGCTCTAGTTCACATCCCGTTCGAGCCGGGGTGCCCCAAGGGTTGGTGTTAGGGCCAGTCCTATTTACACTATATACCAACTATATTTCGCGCGTACGCGGTGTGGAACTAGCGTTATTTGCCGATGACACCTGCATTTTTACATCAGGCCGTAAGCCTGATGTCATATGCCGGCGTCTACAGACTGCAGCAAGCACCCTTGGTGCCTGGTTTAGGAAATGGCGGATAGAAATCAATCCTACCAAAAGCGCGGCTCTATACTTTTCACGCAGCAAAGAACCTCGTCTCACATCTGTTAAGCTTTTGGACAGCCCAATACCCTGGAAAGACCAAGTTAAATACTTAGGTGTTACCCTTGACACAAAACTCAACTTCTCCGCACACGTCACCCGGGTCAGGAACCGCGCGGCTTTCATCTTAGGTCGTCTTTCCGCGTTAATTAATAAAAAGAGCAAAATGTCCCTTCGGAATAAGCTGACACACTATAAATCTGTAGTGCGTCCCGTCATGACGTATGCTACCCCGGTATTCGCGCACATCTCGCCGAAACAAATACACCGACTTCAGGTGATTCAAAATAGATTCATGCGCAGAGCCACGGGGGCCCCGTGGTACATGCGCAATAGTGATCTTCACATCGACTTGGACTTACTCACCATAGCCCAACACCTGAAGCAGGCGTCGCGTCGTTATTTTGACTCTGCCGTCGGTCATCCTAATTCGTTAGTTGTAGGTGCCGCCACCTACAACCCAATCGCGCTCGGTAAATTTTGACGTGATCATCGCAGACCTAGGCACGTTCTTGACTTTCAAGACGATGCAACAACAATGGCTCAGGCTAGGATTAAACAACTACGACAGACAAAACGCCGTAGTCGCTGTCGACTACGGCAATCATTCCCGCGATACGGCCTCATAGCAGGCAGGTTCTCTCCTATCAATGATAGAAGCGTTGCTGGAGTTTCTTCCGCCACTTCTTCTCCCAGCGCTAACGCTTTCCGAAGTGGTAGTAATGTTAGATGTATTAATAATTATAATAATGATCAGATAGCAGCAACCGATCAAGTCGAGGTTCGACCCTCTCGGGCGCCCTTGAATCGGAATGCTAAACGCGTATTGAGTGACAGCCCAAGCCGAGGTCCCCTCTCGGGGACCCTTGTGCCTAGTCACTCCATGGAGCGACCACCGAAGCGATCTAAGAGCTCTGTGGCCTTCCAATCCGGTAATAATAACGAAGTAACGGCCCGAGCCGAGGCTCCTGAGGGAGCCCTCGAGCCTAGTTACTCATAAAAGAGGTTTAGGCTAAGCACCATCTGCGCTGGGCCACCTCAAGCCCGGTGAATCTGTAAATGCCTCTTCAAGGCAAACAGTGACAAATCAGTCACAAAAAAAAATGAAACATAGTTAATATTTTGAAAGTCATTTATTATTTTTACAATCGCGTTATAATGCAATCGTATATAAAACATTTCCGTATAATAATTATGTTCATCATAAATATCTGTTTAACTCTTTATTTCGCATTTAAATAATATTTATTTTTATTTAAGCATTTGACGTAGAACCTTCCTTAAGATTTTTCCGCTTGGGTTTTTAGGTATTTCCTTAACAAATCGTACACCGCCACGAAGATGTTTCGGGTTTGATAACTGAAACAATATTGCGTAATATTAATGTGTTATCTACTTAACTTTTATCATATGATAAGATGGCAAACTAGCGGAAACTTGAATTTGCCGAAAAAGCAAAGCTAACTTGGCCATAGGCGTACACCAAAGTGTTGCCAACCTTTAATCGACGGAGGAGACGCACATAAATATGTCTTTTCCCCTTCCAATGCGTCACCTCCACCGTCAAATCTACTTTTTCCTCTCGTCTTTTAACAAAAAAGGTCGGAAGGGAAAGAGACTAAGATTAGATTACCTAACTTAAAGTAAATAATGATACAAAGTAAACTTTCTTCTTCAGAGTTAAATTTTGAGGTCTTCAAGCCAAACAAACCTTAACCCTCAAAATTTTCAACTGGCTTCTGTTTCTTATGCTTGAACTTTACTGCATATTTTGAAGGGTAGATTCTTTTACTGATTTACTTAAAAATGTAGGTTTGCTGAAAGAAAAGCTGTTCACATACCCCTTACTTAGGATATGCTCCGAGTCCTTTAGTGGGGACGTTTAGTGAGCTGGTGATGATTTTACGTACCCTTTCTGCGACAAAGTCCTTTAGCTCTTTTTCCGTTGGATTCGCACCAATTTGAGGGACCACGAAAGCGAGCGGCAACTCCCCGGCATCATCGTCCGGTAATCCCACCACGCCCACGTCACGTATACCCGGGTGCTGCATCAACACAGTTTCTATTTCTGCAGGAGGAACCTGAAACACAAATTATACTGCAGCTCCGACTGTATGTCAGTTCGGAATCACCATGTATGTAGTTGTACCAACATTGTCAAGTTTAATACGCAAAATCCAGGCAAGATCAGTTATCTACTGCACTTTGTCTAATAGAATTATGATGATGATTTAGAAACAAACTCATAGCTTGCATTTGCTTCTATCCTAGATCATTATGTTTATAACTATTTCATTGTTCTTTTGCATACTTTATAAATTCTTAAAATAAAAGCTAGTAATCCAGCTATCTGGATTGTGTAAAAATTAATTAAGAGTATTGTTTTACCTGGAAACCCTTATACTTGACTAATTCTTTGAGTCGATCTACAATATACATATATTTCTCGTCATCATAATATGCGATATCTCCAGTCTTATAGAAACCTTCTTCATCAAAATCTGCACTTCTATCTTTTCCTATATAACCTTTCATTACCATAGGACTTTTGAAACATAGTTCACCGGTCTCGTATGGTCCTAACGGTTCACGCGTATCTATGTCAACTATCTAAAAAACAAAAGAATCGTTAATTAATTAATCATAATTTTAAACAATTTTGAATCAGACTATGCTTGATTTTTATTATAATAAAATTCAATCTTAATCTATTTCTATATAATTTAAGTATGGAATTTAGTGTTGCGATAATGCCCAAAAGCTGATTAGATGAGTTTTCGAATGTCATTAAAATATAAATATAATGATATACTAGCCTTAACTATTGTATTATTGACAACTTTTCCAACGCTCCCCGGCTTACATTTTTTGCCATTTACATGTGAGTTTAATGTTATCATCACCGTCGCCTCTGTCATTCCGTAGCCTTGGTACACGTCTATCAAATTTGGAAACCTGTAATTCAAATTTCATGAGACTCGGTTCAATAAGAAAGTTGTTTTTTATCTCCCTATTTTCAAAAAATATACAAAAACGGGAGAGTGGTGCAAAATCTAATGAAATTTCCTGCTAACGATTTATTTAAAAAAAAAACTAGATAATGAAGTACTTTTTTTTAACAGCATCGATTGTATCCTTTTGTAAAACAGCAGCTCCACTAAGGATCACTTGTACTGTGCTCACGTCATATTTGATATCTGTTTTGGTCAATGCCAGTATCACGGGTGGCACCAGTATTAATTGATTGGCCTGAAATAACAAAAAATATTAAGTTCTTAACTACATTGATGTATTTCATTTGAAACAGCGTTTGCAACAAAAACAAACTCTAACTTAAAATTTCCATCACAACCGTTAGCTTTTAAAACTGTACGCAGAAGTTTTAGAAATGCTGTCTTTCTAAAATAATCTTAATTTGATTATCGCTTTACTAACCTTGTATTTTTCTATAGATTGCAAATAAACATCAATATCGAATTTCGGTAGAAAAACTGTTTTCGCTCCGTTGCCCATGTACACGAGCATCATCATTAAGCCCATGGCGTGGTACCAAGGACTTATGTTCAGGACTACCAACTTCGGATCACATACTTCAGGTCTGAAATGAAGTCGCGTTAACTCAGATTCCCTTCCCTGTACACCAAAAACAACTTCCTCTTACTATATTTCTTTAGAAAAAGACGGGAAGAAGACTGCGATTGCCATCGGCACTCATGTAACAAATTTAAACGTGGAATTACTTCCAATTCGCGCTCGTCTTCTAAGGTCGCAAGTTGAGAAGAACATGCAACAACTAATGCTTCTGTGGACTCTACCACAGATATTGTTACTTTAACAACAGTAAATACTTACACAGAACAAGTAGCGATTACATTAACATGACTTATCATGACACCCTTCGGCAGTCCAGTTGTGCCTGACGAGTACATTATAAATGCGGAGTCTATCCGTCCATCCACTTCTACGGCGATAAACTCTTCTACATTAACATTTTTTTTGATTAACGAACCAGTTGACGCTATCGCTAAGTCTTTATAACATAATGCTCCTTTAGGTCTATCGTCATCAATGAATATAGTCTTCTTTATAAAGGCCAGGGACTTAAAGACGCCTTCATGTATTTGGTATGCTTGCTTTGAGCAGAACAGATAGTTTGGCTTTGATATATTCAATATATGTTTCAGTTCGTCTAAAAAATATTGCATACGATCAATAAAATTTCGATGAAAACCCCACCGGACATCAGTTTAAAACTAAAAATTAATATATCTTTGATTACGGTCCGTGAAAACATCGTGTAGTTATTTTCTTTCAATACTCCTTTAGTTTCATTCATTATACTATGTTCATCTCTGTATATCTGGATATAAATAAAAAAATAATATCTGGACCCAAAAAACGGAATCCTGTTCTACCAACCTCCCAGTTAGATTGATATCAGGGTAGTGACATGTTACCTTTAACATATCCAATGCTAATAGGAGTTACTATAGCGCCAGTACTAGCAACAGCCATTACAATTGACCAGTTCTCTAATCTATTCTCCGCGCATACTCCCACCACGTCTCCTTTCTTGACACCAAGGCGGACAAGAGAGACCGCGAGATTGACCGCCGCCTGAACAATCTCGTTGAAGGTTCTCTGTTCCTCGGTGACGGCATTTATCTAAAACATATTAACATTTTAATTATTTCCATCTATGAGTCCACTATTAAGGTATACTACAAATTTTTTGGTCAATAATTTAGTCGTGTCTGACTGTCGCGCCGAAATTATATAAAACAAAGTCAGTGCAATTGGCGTATTCCCATACATGTCATTCCCATTCATGTCTAAAAACATTCTACTAATTCCCATAATTAACATAAGTAATTACTTACTGCTAATATTAGCAGAGTCCATAAATATTGTTTATTATAAAAATATCCCATACAATTTAAAATAAAATTACGAAATGAGATTTTTAACTCACAAAATAAAACATCACAATTACTTTAATAACACTGAAGGTTGTAATAAAATACAGATAACAAATTGCCCATTCAAAGGAAACAATGGCAAAAATAAAAAATATTAAAACATGGTACACGCACATAAATAAAAGAACTTAATTCATTTTAAAGAGAATAAATGCAGTCGTGTGAAAATATTCCAAACAAAACGATTTTTACAGAGTAACAAAAAACATATGAGCAAAATTTTCTATATTGGGAATTTTTCTAAACTCGATTTTCTTCTCATAAATATTTTGATCTTAAGTTATTGTTTCAGACTGTGTAATTTGAATGAATGAATGAACGAGTGAATATGTATTTAATGCCACAAAAAGGAAATTACATAAAAGGACTTACTCTAAAGAAAACATACAATCGCGGCAAAAGGTAGCCAGCTCAGCGTATGCATGACGGACTAAGCCGATTCTGTGCTGATTTTCAACTGGCTCCTTCGCACTTAAGTGACATATACCTTAATTATTAGGGTAACCGGCCGTACTTATTACATACATATACAAAAACAAAACAAAAACACACTTTTAAAAAGAAAAAATAATAATTTGGCGGTTTAAGTTTTGATTCTAACATCTTTAAGTTCAAAGTATTACTGAATGTTTATCTTACGCATAGAAACGACATAAAAATAAGAGATAAAAACTGTTTGTTGACAAACATTTTGTAAAGGCTATCTATATATTAATGATTTGAAACAATTTCTATGGCATAAGATCGTTTGAAAGATAAAACTTTTATAAGTGACAACCTTAGTAGAAAAAAACACCAGAAAACATCTAGTTAGGAATATATTAGGTTAGAACTTGAGTATATTTCAACGTATCGATTTACTAGCGATCAGCCCCCCTAGACAAAGTGACTTTCGATTGGCGCCATCGCTTGTAGAATCGACAAAATATATCAAAAAGTATAGGAACGAATACGCGACAAGCACGTGACTTATCGAATGTAATTGCTAATCCACACATTTTGGACTTTTCGATCAGCGAAAGCGATAATCGAATGTTACTTTGTCTAAGGGGGCTGTATTCACTTCGCACGAGGGGACATACGTTTAAAAAGAAACATAGTCTATATGTTCTTCCAGAATATTCTGTACATCAGTGGTTCCCAAAGTTGCCTAGGCTACGACCCATCTAATGGAAGTTTCACAACTCAGGACTCACCTTTAGGAAATTTAACCGTTACCGATATTGGTAACCGTATTGAACGGGAGTTTTCAAATGTAAAGTCTACATCATCTAGTAACATTGGTATCGATAACACTTAAATTTGTTAATGAATTCATTCAATATCTGATTTTCCAAATCTGAAATTTTAGCTGCATTAACAATCTATCAGTGACAAACATTTTTTGTTATAATTTACTCACTGTCTTATCAGTTAATAACAATATGATTTTTTATTACTCTTGTATGAAAGTTCAAAGTACATAAAGGTTGGATGTTGTAAAATCTTTACAAATACCAACTAACATAGAAACATTTATTTAGTTATCTTTGTCATCAAATCTTGAAATTTAAACTTGATCCACTTCCCTGTTATCGATTGGACTGAAATTTTGCATGAAAGTATAAATCGCTTGATAATGTAATGTTATGACGTCATGGTTCTTACATGAATCTTGAAGGTGACAATTCTTGAAGGAACTTCTCATTGAAACGTCACCTCATCGAATTGACTATTCGTTTGATACTAAGAGTTATAATCTTACTAAAATTAAAAAAAAAATACATATACATATTACAAATATTTTTTTTAATAAAAAGAAATCTTACTAACATTATGAATGCGAAAGTTTGGATGGATGGATATTTGTTAGAATTTGTAGCCTAAATGGCTGAACGAATCTCAATGAAATTTGGCATAGATGTAAAGGTCTGGATGAACACATAGGCACATTTCTTTTTTAACTGTACGCAATCGGAGTCGCGGTCGAAACCTAGTTATATATAAAAACTTACTAAAATATTAAAGCATTTTTTTTATATTTTCTTTTAATAAATGTAGTTACGTAATACTTATATCTCTGACATATTTTATATGACACTTTTAACGATCACATAATATATTGTAGGCCAAAGGTCCTTGGTGGTAAAGTAATTTACAAAGAGTTGATTTGTAACAATGTTGAAAACACCATATGTGAAAACTGAAATAGCCTATTTGGTATATTTGGTCTTGCTTAGCCAAATATACTGGACATAGACAAATTGTACACGCTGACGTTCAAATAACACATGATTATATCTTCACAAATATAATTTAATAATACTGCCTAGATATTTACCGTGTTTGGTTACATTATCGTGTTTTATCTCAACAATTTGATAACTTTGCTTGAACATAGTAAGTAATCTCTCAGCAAACATTCAGCATGTTTTTGCTTTGAGCGGCGCGAATATTAAAGTTGCTAAAATCTTTAAAAATGGAGCAGAAAAAAGGGAGTTTTCTTAATATTTACTATTTTTAGCGAATTAAATAATTCCTTGGAAGATATTTACAATTACCATTTTAAAATTACATCGAAATTTCGCAAAGAATTCGGTTTTAAAATTTCGAGAGCGTCTTTAGGAATTTAGCACTTGTTTTTTTTTATTTATTTTTACAGGTGGCTTTGTCGCGAAGCGACGATAACGCCCCATAAGTCTAAAAGTTACAAAACTCAGTTATCCAACTGCTTTCTTAAATGTCGGCCAACTTAAAAACCATCCCGGCCTCGTCCGTAGACGGGTAAGCCAGGATAGTGTTTAAGTGACCGACATTACATCCATAACTCTTAAAATATTTATGTCTAAAACGATCGTTCCGAACACACTCCAATATCTGCTGAACATCTTCAACTACACGACACTCACTGCAATTAGCATTTGATTTGTAATCACGTCTTGGGTTCGAATCCCGCCATGTACCAATATGTTTTTCTATCTCATACGTACCTTTACAACGTGCGCACATCTGAAACTAAACTATCGCACAATTGTTTTGTCTCGCTTTATAGACACTACTCTATGTTTAGTTATGCAACGAAACAGTGAAAATGGCTGCGAAACAATCGAAAATCGCACAACAATTGTGCATTTGTTTTCATGCGATGGTTTGCGCCCACTCTAATCGTTCTTACGGTAAAGGAAAACATCGTGATGAAACCTTCACATTTCTGCGAAGATATGTGTGAAGCCAAACCGCATTGATCCAACGTGTTTCACTACGGACTAGTCACTTTAAAAAAGCAAGACAAATAACATCCAATTCAATACTCTATACTTCCTTATATCATATATAGACTACGTACGGTCGTCGACACCAATTCGTTGATGATGTCATTGTGCTCTACTTTAGCCTTTCCTTAGGTTTCGACTACCATGACTTTCTATTACCGGATATTGCGACCTTCTATCGGGAAATATAATCAATGAGATGAAGTATGTAATATGACATGTATTAGCAATCGAGTGTCCAAAAAAACTACAATTTATAAACAAAATATATCAATCGTAACTAACGCAACTAACTTATGAAAAAGGTTGGAGGAGGCCTATACCCAGAATGGGGTCCAGTTACTGGAATAAAAAGGCTAAATTAATATAAATAAACAAAAACTAACGCAATAAATGAACATTTTACTGTAAAATGACGACAGTAAGTAATGTTTACTAAAATTAACTCAAGCAAAAGATAAGTTAATCGTGAAAAAATTAATAGTTATGTTTTTTTTTATTTTATCGTCAATGTTTTTGTTTAGCTATATTTAAAAATAAATATCGACACTTGTTTAAAATTTATTAAACATTTAAAAAAAAAGTATATTATGTATTAAAAAAATAATTTTAAGATATAATTAGATAAATAAATAGTACATACCAATGCTACTTTGTCTCCGTGTTGTTTAAGTCCTTTCACCAAGAAGTCTCCGAGATTCAAGTTTGCAGGTATATTGTTTTCATTAGGACCGTAGAGGTGCTTCGGATTCCTTAACATGTTACACGTTGTCGCGATAACCGAGTCAAATGTACAATGATTGGCAATAAACGGACGACACATAATTATATGTATATTTCCATATTACTTGACCATGAACTTTGACCGTTTATTTGGGCACTTTTTTAGTTTATGGCCTTTTTTAATTGGTAACAACAAATCGATTGTAGGTATCTAACGGTAGTTAGGGAAGTTTAAGATATTTTATGACCTTAAGGGCAAAATAATACTAGTAGGAGTGGATGAAGATTATATGATTTTCACAAAGATTGAAAAATCTTAAATTTTTACTGTTGATAAAGGAACCTTGAACTCAATTACATAAAGAATCTTATACTCCATAAGAACTTTCAAGGGTAAGGTTTTTTTGTATATCAATTCGAATATTAGGTTAAAAAAATCTATTGTTAAAAATTACCAAGCGCGTAAGACAGGCCGAAATAATTTTATGTAGAAAAGCATATATTTAAATTGCTATTTGCACTCTACATAAGGAAATGGGAAGCGCGGTAAAATTTGAAATAACGATATAACTTTTGAATGATGTAACCCAGGCGTAGTTTAGTTTAGCTTTCCAACTGGCTGTTCTAAAAGCGCGGTTCTATGTATGACTATCTAAGCTAACGTGAGTACTTAATCGGGTTCAAGATTCCTCTCATGTTTGTGCACGATCGAGTAAATCAGAAAATCCTCGCTTCACCGGAAACCGGAACAACATTACAGATAATTTCAATAAGAAAAGAATAATAAAATAATTGAATTATTTGGGGTAATTAGATTATCAAACGGAAAGGGAATTTAATCGAGAAAACTACACAATACTCACTGTATAAAATATAAACTTCATCAGTAAATTGGTGACAACTGCGAATGACAAGCGATACAAAAAGTCATTGAGGTTTATTAGTAGACAGGCTTAACACCTTGGTATTTTGTGGCTTAGATTTTTGGCGCTGTCGGTCTCCGTTGGGGGTGTAAAGATTTATGCTAATAATAGAGACGAAATGAACTGTCATTATTATTGTTTTTGTCGGTACGAAGCAAATACTATCGTTTTATAACAATGTCATATCCATTTATAGAGATCAGTGGAAAAATGAAACTCTCCACCCACTGACCTTTACAGACGATCTCGTTAATTCCAGTAAAATGGTGGGAAACGATTAACAGCATTAAAAAAAGTCTAATTTAAACTACATAGATAGTTCACGTTCATGTTTTAATAGGATAAGGTGGCAAAAGAGGAAGCGGCCACTTGAATTCGCCACAATTGCTTCCATTTCAAGTATCTCTCTTGTGCGATCATTGTTTGCCACCGGTGTATTATTCTAAAAAATATAGCTAGGCATTGTATAGTTACACTTTGATTTAAGGTTATGTTAAACAGTGAGAAGATGCTAATGATGATGAAGTAAAAATTATTTATACACTAGCTTTCGCCCGCGACTCCGTCCGTGTGGAATTAAAATAATCAAAAATACTATACTCTATAGTATCTATATCTATACTCTATAGACTATACTCTACATCTATGTCAAATTTCATCGAAATCCGTTAAGCCGTTTAGGCTACAGAGTCTAACAAACATCCATCCATCCATCCATCTAAATTTTCGCATTTATAATATTAGTATGAATTATATAGTATGATATTGAAAACACATTTAAAGATGCTAATGTTAGAAGAATGATTTGTATTTTTAGCATTTTGTATGTATCTAAGTAAGTAAAATAAAAAATTAAGGTAAAATAATTAAGAAAATTGTAATACAAAATTTAAAACTATTTAACTTTTACATATTTCGATGCATCTTTGTATTTTGCTTGTACTGTAACTTTCAGCAGATACTCACAGTAACTGGCCGCACTGCCATGCCGTAATACAGTTTTTATACTAGTACGGAGGGTAGCTGAACAATTTGCTAATAAGCAAACTAGCCTACAGATTGTTTACATACTTATTTAAGTACTTTACTGTTTTTTGTTTATTTTAGTTTATGTTTAGTGTGTAAAAAAAATGTAAATTAGGTTAAGTTTGTGGTAATTTTTCTTAAAATAAATATTTTTTCATTTTCATTTTCATTTGATTCACGCAAAAACTAGTGGGCCGATTTTAAAAATTCCTTAACCAGGATAAAGGTAGTTTACCTGTAAGTAACATAGGCTGTATTGTTTTTTTTTATTTCACGCGGGCGACGTTGGGAGCAACGGCTAGTACACAATAAAAATAGAATAAAACCGTAACTAAATCCAAAGCAATATAGACGACCTGGTACCGTCTACATGTTAGTGTCCCATGAACCGGCAGTCAGGCTTCGATATTAGCCCTCTTAGAATTGTTCTGGTACTCTTCAAAACCGTGTATGACATTAAAACTATCAATACTGTCACGTGGAACATCTTTGTTGCGCAGGATGTTTGGAACTGGCGTCTTTTGACTAAACTATTGCACATCTGTTGTGCGGTTGTCGATTGTTTTGCTGCCAATTCAACTGGTTAGTTAAACGAGTAAAGATCAAGTAGTGTGCATAATATAAGCTTATAATAAGAATCAATTCAGGTGTCAAACTCGTAATCTATAACATGATATGTTTCTTTTATAAGGTCCTGAATATTGTACTCTTTCAATCAATGGCTAGAACTACATCTATACTTACTATTATAATAAAGCGTAAACACACACTTCTTTGTTGCCAAAGATGTCAACAATTACAGCATGATTTTAAATAATTAATTTTTAATAAAAAGCCCTACACTTACTTCGCGCTTTAGGCTATATATTTTCACGCTATTAAACTTAGTTGGTGAATAAATTGGATAAAAATCCTAATGTGGGAAAGAGACCATAAGTTGCTGCCAACATCAGGAAGCAAGATTGCCATGGATTGTCATCATGTTATGTCATTTTGACATTTGCAATTAATAAATTGTAAAATGTAAACGATAAAATGTAGTTTTTATAAATACCTGTGGATGAAGCCGCATGGGAACAGCTAGTGTATCTATATGTAATGATCGTGAACAAGCTATAACTATGAACGGCTATCTTATATAAGTACATGTAAGGCGAAATTTGTGAGTTCATTGTAATTATGGTAATTTGAAGGTAGAAAAACCTCCTTTTTATGTGTTCCTCTACATCTGATCATACGCATAAAGCAAAAAAAAATGTTTATGTTTACAGTATGGAAGTTCACATAATTATCCGTATATGCATAAACTGAATAATTAATTTGTAAACCGAAAAGAAAAAAGTAATTGATAAAACAACGAGGCCAAACTACATTCGTCTGTAAAACATATAAGAAAACTAGCAGTTCCCGTGCGGCTTCGTCCGCATGAAATTATGAATGTTTTGTTTCATTGTTTACATTTGTCAAATTATCAATAGCAAATGTCAAAATGACATGACATGACAAACCTTGGGAATTTTGCTTCCTTGATGTTGGCAACAACTTATGGTCTCTTTCCCGAATTAGGGTTTTTATCCAAAATATTTACCCCCTAAGTTTAATGGCGTGAAAATATATAGCCTAAAGCGTGACGTAAGTGTAGGGCTTTTAAATAAAAAAAGAATTATTAAAAAATATGCTGTAATTGCTGAAATCTTAGGCAAAAAAGAAGTGTGTGTTTACGCTTTATTATATATAGTTTAGATATAAACTTTAAATATCTTCCTGTCAAAAGTGTTCTGCAAACTTTCAATCCAGCAATTTCCATTGTATAGTGCAAATACTTTTTGATAAGGCTAGTTGAATATTGGAAAACAAAGGCATTGATATTTTAAACCAAGGCGAGTGATAAAATTATTAAAGTTGTCAATAATAATTACAGAAAATTGAAATATTAAAACTTTTAAAATAATCCCGAAGTTATTCTAAAAATAGTTATATATATTAATGTAAAGTATTTTTCTCATTCTGAAGTATCTCTCGTAGATGTTTTCGCAATATTTTTCCGCTCGGATTCCGAGGTATTTCTTCAACAAATCGCACACCGCCTCTTAGATGTTTTGGGTTTGACAACTGCAATAAAAGATTGTTCATTGATTAAATAAGTAGGTACCTAATTATTTTAAATCTAATAGATTTGCTCGTAAATCAAAATGTTTTTTTTTATTTAGAGGTTCAAAAACCTATCATGACATACTTCGTAGCAAAATGTACAACTACAATTGTGATTAGGTTCCAAAAATTATAAAATTTGAGGTCTATTAATTTCTTTCTCTGACATCTATCAATATCCATACTAAGATTATAAAGACGAAATATGTAACTCAAAAACCGCTGGGCAGATTTCAAAAATCCTTTCATGTTAGTTACGTTATCAATTAGTTGTAATTATGCAACGAATTTTAAGTTCGTTTATGTTAATAATACACACCCGATCAGCGACAAACTTCTGCAATTCTGCCTCATTGAGGCAAGCACCGGGTTGAGGCACCACAAAGGCAAGAGGCACCTCACCTGCCAATGCATCCGGCAGCCCCACCACACCAACATCACGTACGCCTTCGTGCTGCAGCAATAGCGTCTCTATCTCCGCCGGTGGAACCTTGTGTTGTAGAATTAAGAATGTTTGTACTTTTATTACTTCATACAGCAACATCTAATCATTAAGAGATCACATTTAAAGGCCTCATTATAAGATCACAGTTAATTCCCAATAACGCACACTAACCTATCTTAAGTTAGGGGAGACAATTCTTGAGCGTGAAATATGCATTTCCCTCTATAAAAAATGAGTTCTAAGCCGTAGTCTCCCACACTAACCCATTGCATGTTGATTGTCTTATTTAAGAGCCAATAATCTACTAACTTTAGCAAACGAAACTTACTTCGTGCGGAATAAACATTTTTTAAATCAGTCTACACTCTATTTTACAAAGCAAGTCTGTGTTAAATTGTATCAGTGGTAGTGTAGTCTTTAACAGTGGTAGTGCCCGCTTTAACATCTTAGCACGAATGGGCCGGTACGCCCGGTGTAATACCACGACCACACAGAAGACAGGCGTGAAATGGAAGTAATTCCGTGTTTCGTCTGATGAGTGTGGTGCCGGAGGCCTAATTTAAGTCCCTTTCTCTTTACCACCCTTTTCTTATAAGGAGAGGATGGGAATAGGAAGTGGATTTGACGGAGGAGGAGATACATAGGAAGGGGAGATATCCTCTTTATGTGCGTCTCCTCCTCTGTCGGATAAGGGTAGGCAACGCATCTGCAATTGCGGGTGTCTATGGGCAGCGGTCGCTTCGCCATTTTGGCGGATTCAGGTGACCGCTTGCTCGTTTGCCACCTTATGTTATAAAAAAAAAAAATCCAGACATCTTTAGCAGTTTCGGAATTACCCGCTATGAAACATCCACACATCTACACTTTCGCATTAACATTAGTAAGGTGAGTTTTCCTTCAAAATGTTGTTTTTTTCTAAAGATCTTACCTGGTAACCTTTATATTTGATTAATTCTTTCAATCTGTCCATAATAAACAAATATTTCTCATCATCATAATATCCGATGTCGCCAGTTTTGAAGAAGCCGTCATCAAGATCTTCACTTAAGTCTTTTCCTATGTAACCTTTCATTAGCGTTGCGCTTTTGAAACAGATTTCTCCCGTTTCAAAGGGACCTAACGGCCTTCTTGTTTCTACATCTGCAATCTGTAATAAAAATAGTTAAAGCGATTACTACTTTCTATTACGTTAATAAACGTGAACAATGATCAAATAAAGATCGATCTCTTTGTTTTTTTTTTTTTTTTTTTT
>NW_013525269.1:1500004-1517224 GCF_000836215.1 Papilio polytes | reverse complement strand
CCGTTCCAGATGCGGCCTGGAGTGTTTATTGGCCATTATTTCAGCGATTGTTTGTTCATTCAATTTGACTCCAGTGCTTACTTCCAGGTCGATCTCTTTGTTAGATCTCTTTGTTAGATCGGCTGATAGAAATGTATGGTAAAGTAGCACCTCTATAGGGCTCTATAGGGACAAGGGCAAGCTGACTATGATGTTGCGGGTGTCATCCGCCACAAGTTGGTCAAAAGTACCTAAATTAGCTATTTGTGTCTATTATGCAAACCACAAAAGTTACTTTTTGCATGAAAAATCTGATCCTATAATCTGATCCTAAACAGATGTATTATTTGAAACTAGGTTTAAACTGTCATCCAAGATTGTATGGTAGAGCATAAATAAAGTTCGCATACCTTGACAATTGTATTATAAGTTACTAAGCCAATACTTCCCGGCTTGCATTTCTGTCTATTAACGTACGAAGATAGCGATACTAAAAGCGTAGCTTCTGTCATCCCGTAGCCTTGGTAGACGTCGATTAAATTCTTAAACCTATAAAATATTTTATTTATGACCTCAGATTTCAAGAATATCTAATTATTATGAAGTAAAATTATATAAATATTTCAATAGCGCGCACCTTTGACTAAACTATCGCACTACTGTTTGGTCGCGCTTCGATTCCTATGAGCTTATATGGAAGTGCATACTACTCGATTTTAGTTGTGCAACTAAACAGTTGAATTGGCTGCGAAATAATCGACAATTGATAATCGCACAACAGTAAGCGATAGTTTAGTTAAATATGTGCGCTCGCTCTAAAGCAAAAAGCTGATTGTATTTCAATTTGAGTTAATGAAGAAACCGTAATAATTACAACATTAAAAAAGGTCAATTATTGTCGGCTTTCACACACGTAGCAGTCATTGTGTAGAGCACAAAGGTGTAGCGAGGTGTCGCATTCGAGGGGAGGGTACATCACACAGCTTAAGAACATCCGCTAAAAAATTTAAATACTGTTCTTACTTTGATTTAACAGCTTGGATAATATCTTGTTGGAGAACAGCAGCTCCGCATACAATAACTTCTACCGAACTCACATCGTATGAGAAAGACGTTTTACATATTGCCAATATTACAGATGGTACCAAAAGTAGTTTTTTAATCTAAAAAAAAAATAACATTTATCAATCCAAATCTCTAATAACTTTAAGATGTTGAAAGAAAATAATTGTGCTAAGACAAAATAGATTTAATACTGTACCTTATACTTTTCTATCGATCGTAAATAAAAATCTAATTCAAATTTTGGTAGAAATACTAATTGTAATCCAGAGTACATGTACATAAGCATCACCATAAGACCCATGCTATGATACCACGGAGTAATTTGCAATACATTTAATTTTGGATCACAAATATCCCGCCTGAAAGTTAGATGTTAATATTCATTAATGATCATATATGAATGGACAATACACAGGGCTATTTAACGTAAAGAGTAACATCTCCATGGGCCACTATGAAGGTGGAATTTGATGGCAAAAGCCCAAAACAGAGGTTGAGGGCAGTAACCCCCTCTTCTATTGAGATTAGAATAATGTGAAAAACACTAAAGTTGCACACCTAAAATGCTCTACATAGATGTCAAAAATGGTTCGTAAGTTTGCGTAAGTGAAAAATTTACCACACGTTGAAAAGCATCTTTGGAATAAAAAAAAATATGCCTCGTCCCCTTAATCATCTGCTGCCAGAGGCCAGACAAGGGAAAGGCCTTGAACGTTAGCTGGACACGACCTTGTACTTCTTAAGAGCTACCATAACAGTTATTACACGTTTCATACGATAAAAATGGACTTACGCTGCACAAATACCAATTAAATTTAAATGGCTTATCATCACACCCTTCGGCAGTCCAGTCGTACCTGACGAGTACATTATAAAAGCAGTTTCAGTCCCTCCATCTACTTCCACAGCTAGAAACTCTTCTATCTTTACATTCTCTGTGAGTATTGAAGTCGGAGATACTATGGCCAAATCTTTATAATATAATGCACCATTTGGTCGTTCTTCCTCAAAGAATATTATCTCTTTTATGCATTTCAACGACTTGAAATCGGTCTCGTGTACTTGGTACGCTTGTTTAGAGCAGATCAGATAGTTTGGTTTCGATATATTCAATACGTGTTTGAGCTCGTCTAAAAAAATTCGTTGTAATGTAAAAATGTACACCAGCATTTCGACAGTGTGATGTGGACATATTATGGATATGTTGTGCGGAGAGATGACTATGATAGCTACAAAGGTAGAAGACCGAAGGAGGTATGAATGTGCCATATTGTGCGAAAGAGAACTTGATTAAGAAGAAACTCAATAATAAGTTGGCTGATATTGATGTATGAAAAAGCGGTTTATACAGTACCGCAAGATGATGACGATGACAAAACTAAGAACGTACAATCATCCATACATTCTTCAACCTCAGATTCCTGTCATTTACCTTTAATGTATCCAGTACTTATAGGAGTAATAACTGCGCCAGTACAGGTCAGACCAAGAACTGTCGGCCAAATCTCAAGCCGACTTTCCGAGCATATCCCGATCACGTCTCCTTTTTTCACCCCAAGACGCACCATGGATACTGCGAGGTTCATCGCCGCTTGTACCATTTCATTGAATGTTATTTGTTCTTCGGTTACAGCATTAATCTGTGGTAAATTATTTTGTAAGTAGAATAGCAAGTTCCAGGTAAAATTGTATTATTTCCTTAATAAATGACGCATGGTAATGTTTACGGTAATCTAAAATAAACATTATGCTTAGGTCGCCCTGATGATTTAACAATCAGGTATATAAAATGTTACGGAGTAATTAAAAATTCAACTTCTTAGCTAAGTCAACTGTACATGTTTGTTAGAATTTGTAGCCTAAACAGCTGAACGAATCTCGATAAAATTTGCCATAGATGTAGAGGATAGTCTGAAAAGACACACAAGCTATTCATTTTTGGTTTTTTGTTTTCACACGGACAGAGTCGCATGTGAAAGCTGGTTATGAACAAATTTAATAATAAAATACGATGTAATTGTCCCGAAAAAATCGTGCAGTCTTACCATTGCAACTTTATCACCATGCTTCTTGTATCCTTTGACTAAATAATCGCCTAAATTTATTTTAACTGGGATCACGCTGTCGTCCGGTCCGTAGAGATAATTTGGGTTCTTCAACATTTTGCACGTCTCCAGCGAGCGCGAGTAAATCCAATAGTACAATGAACAAAGGAAAAAGCGTGTATAAATATGTTCAACAAGATTAAACAATGCTCCTTGGCTTTTAAAATTCAGGTAATTTCTTCTTATTATCTATCAATGCCAAGTAATTTATAGCTAAATTATGTATATTACTTACTAGTGATTACTCGCGACTTCGTCAGCGCGTAATTTAAAAATAGACTAAGTCACACCCGTCCACCTTAGCTAGCAGCTTCCTTTCTAGTAAAATTTTCGTTAAAATCACTCCGCCATTTTGAAGATTACAAGAAACAAATGCAAACTTGAGGACAGACAGACAGAAATTATTATATTTTAATAAGTTATTCAAATACGTCATCTTCAAAAAACTTTTTTTTATTACCTTACTAATATTTTAAATGTAAAAGTTTACATGTTTGGGTGGACGTTTATTACTTAGGTTATCTTCAAAATCTTGATGAAATTTAGCACAGATGTAGAATGATAGTTCGAAAGGCAACTAAGTTTATTTTTAATTCAGCGGTTACAGAATCACGGACAAAAGTTAATTTTATTAATCTGTATAGATAGGTTTGCTGCTAAATGTATACTTTACAATTTTATTGTAATATTAATGGCATTTTTTGCACACTGTACTATTGTTAATACAACACTTGCTCTGTTATTGCTCTTGTAAATGTGATCAACATTTTTTTGCACCGTTAACGGGTAAGTAATGCTTTGTTATTTACAAATAACTGACATGACCCGGTAACCATAAGAAACTAAATTACACTAGGACACTCTGTTAAAATCAAATATCATATATGCAATAAAATCGCCGCATATGTGCGTGTGTTTACGAACTGATTTAAAATAAATGGGTATGCATGTTCGATTTTCCCATGATGCCTTAATGAATGATTTGGGTTATTGAAGTAAAATTTGGAGATCCATCTTTACAGATTTAATTATAAGTAACTTTAAGGCCTATGTCCAACTTGGACACACAGATAATAAATAACAAATAAAATAATAATAAAAAAAGGCTAATAAAATTAACTAATAAATGTAATGTATCAATATTCAACTCAATCTATGTAATGTGACAGTAATTTAATTATCTGAATAAAGGCTTATTATTATTAAGAAAACTTTAAGAAAAATAATTTAGTCAGTACCGCCCAGGGCGCCAGACATGAAGGGGCGACGCATAAAGGCCCCCCTGCATAAGTTTGTACTGCAGTTAAGGGTCACGGGAAAAATCTCGCATCACATCGGTAATTTAAAACTGGCCCTGAGTTTGTCATTTATTGTTTATACGTAAAGATTATAATCAATTTGCTTTATCAGTAGCAAACGATCTCTTGGTGGGATTTAATTTGAATATGGTTATTTTTGGGTGTATTAAGTTTTTGCATAATCTACAGTATGTAGCAACAGCGCAGGGACCCGAATCTCCAATTGTATGTTAATTAGCACAACCACTAAGTACTACAAAATAATTACACACTCTTTGAAGTCAATTATACGTTGAGACACAGAGCTGAAACGTGATTGAGCCCGCTTTAACATCTTCACCCTGTAAGGCCGGCTTCCCCACACAGAATACTTGCGTGAAGTGGGAGCAGGTCCGCGTTACGACTGATGAGTGTGGTGCCGGAGGCCTAATTTTAGTCCCTTTTCCTTTCCACTCTTTTCTTAAGAGGAAAGGATGGAAAGGAAAAGTGGATTTCACGGTAGAGGAGATGCATATGAAGGGGAAATGTTCTCTTATGTGCGTCTCCTCCTCCGTCAATGAAGAGTAGGCAACGCATCTGCAATTGTGGATGTTTATGGGCAGCGATCGCTTTCCACTTCGGTGGATACAGGTGGCCGCTTGCTCGTTTGCCACCTTACATTATAAAGAAAAAAAAGGATGGGCAGAGGAAGTGAATTTGAAGGGATAAATATCCACTTTATGTGAGTCCCTTCCTTCGCAAATTAAGGGTAGGCGACGCATCTGCACTGGCGGATGTCTATGGGCAGCGGTCTTTTCGCCTTTCGGCGAGTTTAGATTATCACTCGCTCATTTGCTACCTTGTAATATAAAAATTAAAAAAAACACAGACATTGTTATTAAAAATTACTGATCTCGGTATTTTTTTTTTACTGTACCATCACACGAAGTAGTTCCATTACAATAAGTATATTTTAACTATGCTACTATGAAATCAGTGTTTTTTAGAAATAACCCCACATTTATTTTTCCCAAAATTTAAATTCATATTACAGCGATTCCAAGATAAATTAACATAATTTATTGTTCAATTGTGTTTACTGTAAATTAACTGCCAATTCCCTGAGATGTTTTCGCAGTATTTTGCCGCTAGCAGTCCTCGGTATTTCTGTTACAAAGTGTATTCCGCCTCTTAAATGCTTCGGGTTGGATAACTGTAAATTAATAAAGCCAATTTAAATAAAAAAAGACGATTAATAATCAATTTAATATTGTAAACCTACTAAAATGTTGAAAACTAGCTTTCGTCCGCGTCTCCGCACATGTTAAATTAATTAAAACCGAAGTTAATAGCCTATGTGCTTTTCCAGACTATCCTCTACATCTATGCCAAATGTCATAAAAATCCATTAGGCAGTTTAGGCTACAAACGCTAACAAACATCCATCTAAACTTTTGCAAAACTTTTCGGATTGATGTGACTAATAATATAGCATTTTTCTTATAAAAATTGTAAGAAATTTTCATTCAATCTACAATACTTACTCTTTCAGCTACAAACTGCCGCAGTTCTGCCTCGGTAGGGCTGGCACCGGGCTGCAGTACCACGAAGGCGACGGGCAGCTCGCCGGCTTCGGGATGCGGCAGCCCTACCACGCCTACGTCACGGACTCCCTCGTGCTGCATCAGGACTGCTTCTATCTCAGCTGGAGGTACCTTTAATTGGAAATAGGTTATCTCGTATATTGTTTTGCAAACACTACAGTATATAATTAGATGTATAATCAGATGTTTCAGTTATATTGTTGATATTGTAATTTTGAAGGTAGTTTATTTTAATATTATTTAAATAAAATCATCGTATCATTAAAATAGTAATAAATATAGCCAACGTTACTCAGTGATACGGTAGCTTTCGTGGCAAAAGAATTATAAAAATTAGTCAAGTAGTTTTTGAGTTTATTACGTTATATACAAAAATACAAATCATTTTTTAAACCAGTATAGATATTTACCTGATAAGCCTTGTATTTAATTAATTCCTTCATTCGATCGACAATATACACATATTTCTCTTCGTCATAGTAACCTACGTCGCCAGTTCTAAAGAATCCGTCACTGTCCAAACAATTATTTTTCTCATGTCCAATATAATCTTTGAGAATTAAAGGCCCTTTAATGCATACTTCGCCGTTTTCGTATGGCCCAAGAGGCTCTCTGGTTGTTACGTCTGCGATCTGTGAGAAATAACATCGTTGATGAAACTTATGTAATTGCAAATTACTTAAAAACCTAATAAGGACAACAACAAAGTAGCTGGCACTAGCATGCCGAGTACTGACTAAGTGACAGCTTTTGTTAGCGCTTATTTGTTTTCCAGTACTAAGAAAGCAAGGAGCTAGTAAGATTTTTATTTCGTGACAGCTAATTGCAAGTTTCTCGAAGGGTGAACATCTCGCCTACTTTCATATGAACATAATGTAAATTTCATTAACATTTTGCTGGCATAGTTTTAGATTGGTATATGAGTAATTACCTTTATCAAAGTATTAGGTACAACTTTACCAACACTCCCCGGTTTGGTCGTACCATCCGTGAAGAGACTGTCTATGGTCACAACAAATGTAGTCTCCGTCATACCATAGCCTTGACAAATGCCTTTCAAGTTTATGAATCTGTTAAAAATGAAAAAAGCAAGGTTGCCATGATTACTTAAATCCTTAGCCAATGGTTGAAGTTTTTATTGTCATTTGAATTTTGACTGCTGAACGGTTTTCAATAAGATTTGGTATAGACGTAGTCTGGAAGTCACTTTTGTTTTTTACCACGCAGACGGAGTCGCGGGTGAAAACTAATAAATAATAAAATAAAGTGAAGCCGCACTGGAACAGCTAGCAAAGTATTTATTGAAATTGGCAAATATAATGGTTTTAACTAAATTACGTACTTTTCGTTGACAGCTTCAATGGTCTCTTTCCTGAGGGTAGCAGCCGCGCTCATTACCGCCTCAACAGAGCTGAGGTCGTACTGCGAGGATGTCTTGCTGAGAGCCATCAGTACAGGTGGTACCAATACTAGAAGATTCACCTAGAATGAAATAAAATAACTACTAATTTCCCCTTTGACTGGTGTCCAAACTAGAGTACCGCAGACCAAATAAACTGATAACAAAAAATTATCTACTATTTAAACAGACTTTGAAACATTTTTACAAAAAAAAAAAAAGAAATTCAAGTTTGTGAGTTATATGTGCTAAGCAGTGAGTAGTGAGTTTTTTTCTTAAATTATCTTGTTCAATATTGTAAAGAGGAAAGATTTGCATTTTTGTATAACTATATCGAAATAACAGAACTATACAATTTTCGTTTATTTCAACTTGTACCACTAAAAATTGTTGTCAGTTTAAAGTTGAAACAAATAGGTTCTCTATACATATTTTTTTGTTAATTTTTTAATATTATTGTGCCACAAAACTTTCTTCTTTTGATTTTTTACCGTGGTAACATACAACGTTAAATACTTACCTTGTATTTCTCTATTGTTTTTAAATATAAATCCATCTCAAACTTCGGTAAAAAGACATGTTTGCAGCAATGACTTAGATATATAAGTGTGCTCATTAAGCCCATAACATGGTACCACGGTGTTATATTTAAAACTATTTGTTTAGGATCAAGTAAACATGACCTAGAAACAATCAAGAAGACAAATTAAGACAGAGAATTAGGATTGCTTCAGTATTTTTATAGAGATAAAAAGGGGTAACATCTATATCTTAATAATACTATAAATACGAAAGTTTAGATGGAAGTTTTTTAAAATTTGTAATATAAACTTCTGAACGGGTTTCGATGAAATTTGGTATATAGAGGATAGTCTGGAAGAACACATAGTCTACTTTCTTTTGTTTATTTAATTCCACGCGTACGGAGTCGTGGGCGAAAGCTAGATAACATTATAAAGAAAGATTTTTATTTTTGTATGTAACTAATAAACTAAAAAACTACTTTACCGATTTCAAAAATTCTTTTGCTATAACAAAGCTATAATATCACTGTGTAACATGGGCTATCTTTTTAAATATTTTTTTTAATTTCTTGCAAAGAAAATCGCGTGCAAAAGCCGTTTTAAGTCTTTTGTCAGTTATCAATAATGTACTTACATGTTGAACACTATTAATATACTTAAATGAGTGTGCAAAACTCCTTTAGGTAATCCCGTAGTTCCTGATGAATACATCATGAAGACCGTATCAGTCTGCCCTTGAACATCTACCACTTCGAATTCTTCATATTTAACATTTTCCTTCAACATCGAATTAGGAGAGATTGTAGCCAGGTCGTTGTAAAGTAATGCACCGTCTATTCTCTCTTCACCGAACAGTATAATCTTTTCGACGTAATCTAACGACATGAAAATAGCTCGATGAATATCGTAAGCTTGCTTCGAACAGAAAAGATATTTCGGTTTTGATATATTCATAACATGTCTCAGTTCATCTGTAAAAAGAAAAATAACTTACAGTTAATTAAAAAAATAACATACAGACGAATTGAGTACCTCCTTTTTTTAGGAAGTCGGTCAAAAAAATATGCTCTGTTGGAATGACATTCGGGAAAAGATAATAAAACGACACAATTCTGGAGGTTAGTTTTCATAGTTTTAGATGTTTCTAATCTGGTGTCGTAAATAAACACATTTTCGTATCAGCATTGGACCCGGACGAAGCCAAGCGGGCAACTAGTAGACACCAATTCACATAAATATCTGCCATATCGGGGTAAAACCATAAGTTAGCGAAGCAAAAATACCAGCATTTTCAGTAATTCTGGGAAAAAAAATCCTCTCTATCTCACACGCACACTCACAACCACTCATATACACATATACATATATGCATATGCCAACACTTATGAGATACGCTACATGTAATTCATATTTCTTTAATTTTAATTTATAATTACTAATTAAGAATAAATTTAACTTTTTTCTGTAATTTATATGGCCCTGATACTTTAGTTTTTTCTTTCTGTTGTTAAATGTACCTGAAAGGGAAGGCATTGGCTCCTTAAGCACAGGATTTCCTAGCTAAAGAACCAAAGCGATATTGTTCCCGTAATCAATCATTATACAATATAGAATTATTATTATCTAATATTTCATAAGTAGTTTTAACATACCTTTAACATATCCAATGCTCAAAGGTGTCATCACACCTCCAGCGCAGACTGCTCCGACGATCACAGACCAGTTCTCCAGCCTGGTCTCTGAACAGATTCCTACCGTCTCTCCTTTCTTTAGACCGAGCTGTGAGAGAGAGACGGCAATGTTCATGGACGCTTGGAGTATGTCATTGTACGTGACCGTTTCATTAGTAGCGCCGTTTATCTGAGAACATTATGCTGCATTAGTTGCAGTACGTAAGATCTGCTATGTCATAAAAGACAGGCGTGTGTAGAAAAATATTAAACTGGTATTCCTGTAATTTAAGAAAAGGATAAAACACTGTCAAATGATGTAATAGTAATTTGTTTATTTTGTTCGCTTTGTTATTAGGTAACATCAACAGATGAAGGGCGTGTTAACGACAAAAAAAGTTCTCGAAACATTTGTCTTGTTTAACGAAACAAAACATTTTTTTCTTATGTGTAAACAATGTAATTAAAAGTAATTCAACAGCTGGTTGTATTTCGCGGTTTTCTGTTTAGAGAAATAATAAAAAAATTCTGTCAGAAGTGGGATTCGAACCCACGCCCTCAGAGAGGACCAGAACGCCCGCAGCCCACTACAATGGGCAAGGAAAACCTTGAGTCTGGCGCCTTAGACCGCTCGGCCATCCTGACATGTGGTCGATGTGCTAAAATTATCTAAGAGTTGCAATACATTTCTTCAATGTTACAATAACATAATTGATTAAGCAATAGATTTGTTTAACTAACACAGAATGTTGCTGACTTAAGTAATATACTCGCGTAATTTTTCTTAAACGTTTTGAACTACAACTAGGTCAACTAAATAAGACTAGGCTTTTCAAGGAATAATGTCATGTATTTATATCTATATGTTAATATTCAGTTATATCTAATTGCTAAATCAACTGTAAAACATATAGGCGATTTATTTTAAAATCATAGATAGTCTGACAAATTGTTTGACCCGGTGGAAGTTAGTTATACTAAAATATAACAGCTCACTAGCGCCCTCCATGTTCAATTAGAACTCATTTATTTCCATGTATCTCTTGATACGGTAGCGCTATTGAGCAGCGATGCTTTTTATCCCGCAGTGTTGCATTTTGATCGCTGGGTGAATGAAATAAGAATCATTTTAAAACGTTTCTACGAACGAAAGCGTTAAAAAAAACGCCAGTACGATTGATGCGAGCTGAGATACGAACACGGACACAATAGAAAATATCAAGAAGTACCCCATTAACCCCGTATTTAACTATCATTATTTTTTATTGCATAAACACAAGCTTTATTAAAATGTGTGAAGATCGATAATGAGATAGCATAGTAATGTTTTAGCACAAGTATAAGAATAGTCTATTATCAATGTCCTCGTGCATGGTTAGTATTCTCAACGCGCAATTGTTTTTAAACTTTTTTTACTCGTATTAAAAAAAAAAAAACAGAATTATTGCGCAGATTTTTAAGTGACAATCCAGTACTTGATATACACTCAAATTGCCTTGTTTAATTAATTTTCGTGCAAATTATACGATGTCGTTTGTCATTATTTTTTTAACATCAATATTGCTATGTTTTTTAGTCTTATTCGTGTGCACAGAAATAGAATCTTAGTAAGTAGCCTATGTGTTTTTCTAGACTATTTTACCCACATCTTTGTCCAAATACACCGAGATACGATTTGGGAATACGTAGTAATTAGTAACAAACATTCATCCATCCAAACGTTCTTATTTAAAATTATACTATATATCTTTATTCGCTTATTTATTACATAAAATATTTTACATGATTTATATAAATATAAAAATTAAAACATATTATGTTAAAAAAAGAGCACCACAAGCTGAGGAATCGCATAACTCAAGCAACCAGTGGTCAGGGCTGCAGAGACAGGAACCTCCTCACAATGCGTGCGGTTTCTAAAATAACTGCCTTTTGAATCGAGCCCTTAATCCAGCTGTCTAGTGAGAGCTTCTTGAGATGTTAGTCAAAGCTTTTCACTATTAGCCCGTGCACCGAAACGGCTATCAAAATAATGGTAATCGATTACATACGCCACATGGCGGTAACCTCGTCGGCCAGATCTAAATATTTTAATATTTTTAATTTCGGCTTTCACGAGATTCTCGTCATGTGGGATAATGATATCGACTAACATTATAGAACTCTCAGACTGATCTATTATTACTATATCAGGTCTATTGGCAGCAATAGTTCTTTCTGTAATAGATTGATCCCAGTAGAGCGTGATACGACTATTTTCCAGAACTGGTGAAGGATTGGTACCTCAGATTCCACAAGAGCATATTTTTGGATAAGTTGCTAATGGATAATCTTGGCCACTTTGTTATGTCTATGCAAGTATGCACAGTCCGCAAAACGAGAACAAACGGAAACGATATGCATAATACTCAGAATGCCGACAACATGTCAGACAAATGTCAGTCGTACCATCCTTTAGGATATGTTTCCGGTAGTTGTTAATTACGATGACTTCGTCCATGATTGCAAAGACAAAACCTTCAGTCTCTCCAAAGAGGTAACTGAAGCGTAGCTAAGCCACGGTTATTTATAATATTATTATGAAATATGATTTATGTTTTACATACATATATATATTTAACAATTGAATACACAGCATTAACATATTCTACGCGAATGGTTTACTCGCTCGATGCAATTCAGACACAGAAGACAGGTGGGAAGGTTTTTTCCGCGTTTTGAACAGTATGTAGCATGCTGGAGGTCAAGTCCTTCCCATCTTAAACCATTATAGAAAGGAATAAAACCTGATATTCAAGAGAGGAGACGCATAGAATAAATAATCTTTCTGTACGTATCACTACAGGCCTTGCGTTTTTCTCGTAGAAATTTTCATAATTTGACTAGTTTAGAGAACACCGTACAATCTACATTTGTTATTGAACAAATGAAGCCGATATTTTTATGAGGACAACCTGGACCGCTTAGGTAATAATGTTATCAAATAGTTTCACCAACAATAATGTTTTTAATACTTACCAACGCAATCTTGTTTCCGTACTTCTTAAATTTCTTGATAAAGAAGTCCCCCAAATGTAATTTTGATGGGATATAATTTTCATCTTCATTAAACAAGTATTTTGAATTTCGCAGCATTTTTGGCGCGTCGATTTCAAGACGGAGGCAATTTTATAATGACTAAGTGCCGGTGTTAACAATCGCACAACTATATACAAATCTTTACATACAATAAACTTAGAGTGTCTGTATGTTCTGTCATATTTCCAATTTATAACATTTTTATCTATCTGTCTACAAAACCGAGTTTGTTTCGGATAATCTCCGGCTGTAAACAACGTAAAGGTAACTGATATTCGCGGAAATGTTATAGGTAACGTAGTTTTTCTTATTTTAATTCCGTGCAAACGCAGTCGCGTGCGACAACTAGTACTTTATACAATTAAGTCGGCTCTAAAAATGGCATTGACTATAATATATTAAAAATAACGTGTACAAAAAAAATAATTACGTATTACATGTTGTTTTAACCTTTATTATTTTAATATAACTAATAACAAGTTTTATTATTGTTTATGTTTGTTAAAACATGATCATTTTAATAAATACAGGGTTGTAAACATTTTCCACTTGCGTAATTATGTTTAGAATTAAGAAAAAATGAACTTACGAAATAATATTCATAATATCTACACTTCTATGTATATATCTATACTATTATAATAAAGCGTAAACACACACTTCTTTGTTGCCAAGATCTCAGCAATTACAGCATGTTTTTGAATAACCCTTTTTTTAATAAAAATTACCTACACTTGCGTCACGCTTTAGGCTATATATTTTAACGCCTTTAAACTTAGGGGGTAAATATTTTGGTTAAAAACCCTAATGTGGGAAAGAGACCATATATTGCTGCCAACATCAAGGAAGCAAGGTTGTCATCATGTCATGTCATTTTGACATTTGCAATTGGTAATTTGACATACGTAAACAATAAAATATTATTTTCATAATTTTATGCGGATGAAGTCGCACGGGAACAGGTAGTTTTTAATAAATCTAGGGATATTTGATAAAAGATAAAGTTTGTTTTATTCATTTATTTTACTAAAGTCGTCTTTATTTTTTAACAATAGGCCATCAGCCTTTTCCTACTCCCGTAGGGTCGGCGCACCGGGTTTTAGTCCTCTAAATAACTCTATCATCCATCATCTTAATCATCACTCCCTTCTTGATCATGACTCCTTTTACGCAATCCATCCATCTTTCTAGGTCTACCTCTACCAATGCATCTCCACATTAATAACTAAAGTCGTTCTTGTTACATGCGATTCACCCCTCATGACATGCCCATACCACGCTAACCTTTTACTCCTTACCTTCTCTACCACTGGGGCTACTCTGAAACTTCCTCTAATATACTCATTTCGTATCTTATCCAATCGTGATACCCCACACATCCATCTTATTAAAAATCTTACATGTATATTCTTTAAATAATAACCAAAGTGATTTTGAGGCTGCAAATATCAATATTATCTACTTTTTAAAATCCTCTCATGTTGTCATAAGTCAAATGACCTTATTATGTACCTTGAGTTTTGATTTTAATCTAGAAAAATCTTTCCTCTATTTTAATTATTTCATTAAATATTATCCTCTTATTATTAAGACTCGTATTTTTATTCCCATGGTTTAAAAAAAATAAAATTGATTTGTATATTTATTAAGTAGTTACTTTTAAATACTAAAGTAACATTTATTTTTTAGACAAGTTATGAATGGCCGTTGTTTCTTGATGTATTTATTTATTACTTTATATCGCATACAACGGATATACTAATATAAAGAGGACAGATTTGTATTTTTGGATTTCTGTATGTATTCGAATCACGTCAATACTGCGCTGATTTCAAAAATTCTTTCACCATTAGAAAAGTAATTTATCTGTGAGTAACACAGCCTATACTTTTATTTGTTAAATTCTACACGGACGAAGTCGCGAGCAACAGCTAGTGTATACTAATTTCAGCACATCGACTGCATGTCAGGATGGCCGAGCGGTCTAAGGCGCCAGACTCAAGGTTTCCTTGCCCATTGTAGTGGGCTGCGGGCGTTCTGGTCCTCTCTGAGGGCGTGGGTTCGAATCCCACTTCTGACAATTTTTTTGTAAATTTTCTAGCTGTAAGTTGAAAGAAAACAAAATAAATATATTCAACCAAACATGCATCTCTTTTTTTCACATCATAAGGTGGCAAATGAGCAAGTTGCCATCAGAATTTGTTAAAATTGTTAAACGACCGCTTCCCAGACATCCTTACCGTTACACTGTT
The DNA here is from genome assembly GCF_000836215.1 of Papilio polytes. NCBI lineage: Eukaryota > Metazoa > Arthropoda > Insecta > Lepidoptera > Papilionidae > Papilio > Papilio polytes. Next base: position 1,502,271 of record NW_013525269.1, on the reverse strand, counting down.
TACCTTTGACGGAAGAGGGACACATAGAAGGGAAAATATCCTTTTCCTCTTCATGCTTTCAAGGTTACTAAAAGCACTCACTGAGCAGACTGTTACAATAGTCGTCTATTAAAATATAATATCAATATTGTACTAGTATTGTTAGGAAATAATTAAATAGGCTTTTTAATTTCTTATGTTTAATCTACACAAACTAACTCCCTTGGCATGAGACGACAAGACTAGTGGCAATTACCTGTAGATTAGAAAATATATAAATTAATACAAAAAGGTGTCGACAATCTTTAGAGATCCACAGATACTTGATAAAAATATGTTGACAAGCTTCGTTTGAACGGAAAAAGGATTTTTACTAAGCCCTTTGGCTATGGCCAACATTTAAGAAATATATAAATTTGATATAGGGGATATAGTTTTCAACGTTCTTTGTACGTATCTTAAAATAAAGACAGGCCGAGTTTCTGTGTTTGATTTATTTCTAATGACTATCAGGCTCTAGGTATCGCTAGATTGTGAAAAATGTTTGAAGTTGTTTATATATTTTTGACTTTCTTTGGCAGTCTTACTCCTAGAATTGGCTGGCGACGTATTCGTGTCTTCAATGACTATTATTTCGGTATTTATTCTATGGGAAGATTAGGTGAAATAAAATAAGCAATCATAATGCTGTTTATATTTATTTATTAACATATAGTAGTATAACGCATCACGCCAGGTAGCTGTAGGTGTCCTTCTCGCCCTCCGTGCGCTCCAGGTATTCCTTCTCGATTAATATGTCGATACATTTCTGTTAACAATTAACACAACCTTACTATATCTTACATAAATTATAAATGCGAAAGTTTGGATGGATGGATGTTTGTTAGAGTTTGAGATGCCGAATTTGATGAAGATCGAATGGATCTGAATAGTTCTAACTAGAATAGGCATAGATGTAGAGCATAGTCTGGAAGAACACAGGCTACTTACTTTTTAATACCATGGGGACGTAATCGCGTGTGAAAGCTAGTAATATTGTAAATTCGAAACTTTGGATGGATGTTTGTTATTGCGCATCTACGATCAGAACTGCTCAATGGATCTTGATGAAATTTAGCAAATAGAAAATACTCTGAAAGAACACATAGCCTCATTACTAAGATTTTTGTAATTCCGCGCAGATGAAGTCTCGGATTAAGTTAATTTAAAAACTCCTACAGTGCTGATTAGTAACATATTAAAGGGCTCTTTAGTTGTTTTTATAGTAGTCCTTAGTTGTCCTATACAAGTGTGTGAGGTTATTATCCTGGACAAGCAGACTGTGTATAGAATTGTTAAAAAACAATTATAACACTAATGTAGAAATAAAGACCGCCATTGTCGAATGTATGTTATAGTGTAGTACCTTGATAACGGGCACGCGCGGCTTGAAGCGCGACGACAGCTGGTTGAGGACCTCCACCACCAGGTGCTGGTGCTTCAGAGTCTTGCGGGTCTTCATTATCCTCACGATCGCAGCCTGACACACAAACGTTAATACAAAACTTATCTATATATATAATATCATCTTCACCGGCTCACATTACATCCCCACTGGGGTTCAGAGCCTACCATAAGTTGTGAGTATGCCAGGGCGGTAGATTCCCCTGGATCTACTGCCTTAGGCGTAGGCACGGACCTCCCCCATTTGAGGGTGCTGCTGATGGCAGCAGACGCAGGCCAGGATCGTGGAAGTGAACCAAAACCGTGCCCATGGCCCCGGCCCAAGGCGTTAGAGGAACCGAGGGGTTTAGTGAGCATGCCCCATTATGGGGAGAGTCTCACATAACGGCGCGGAGTAAAGCATTCCCCTCGGAAAAAAAGGGGTGACTAGGCCAAAGTCAAAGTGCCGTACTACGAGTTGGTTGACTTTATACATATCTTTGAATTTCTTGGCCGATATATGCATACATAACGATGTTTTCCTTCACCGTAAGGACGTAGGGTTAATTATGAACATATGATATGAAAAATCAAAAATCACATTGGTACATGGCGGGATTCGAACCCAAGACCAACAATTAAAAGGAACAGGGCGTAGGAAATAGGTGTTTATTGTATTTACAAAATTTAATTGTAACTTTTTAAAATTTTACCTTTTATATTTTAATTTATTGTTTTTTTTACCTCATTTACAATTTAGCATTATTTTTTTTTTAAATTTACTGTAATTACTTTACTTAAATTTTGTTTTTAAATTCTAGTCCAAATTTTATTAAATAGTAATATGGTTAAGATTTCGATGTTAA
>NW_013525269.1:1491469-1499996 GCF_000836215.1 Papilio polytes | reverse complement strand
TCAGGGGAAAGAAAGGGCGGTATAAAGCCGCCATAAAAAAACAAGACCTGTAGATTACAAGTCAAGTGCTTAAACCACAAGCCAATAGCAACAAAAATATATCAATATTGCTATTGTTAACCAATAGCAAATTCCTTGTTTGTGTGTTTGTATGTTTTCCATACCTGTATGAGCATCTTCCTGTCCTCCTCGATGTGCTTGTGCGTGGCTTCCTGCTCCACCTTCAGCTCCGTCTTCAGCGGGATGTTGATGTTCACGCGCAGCTTCTTGCTGCAACACAAGTTTACTACTCAGTTCCCATTGCAGAAACATTCACATTAAAACTACACTCATCCCTACATCACTCTCAATTTTGACTACATTTCTAGTTTTATGCAAACTTCGTCTGTTATCACCTCCTTTTGCATCCATCCAAATCATATTTAGTTACTCAACCTTTTGCTTCTCCTAACCCATTCAAAACCGTTTAGCATTCCAATTTTCATTACCCAATTAGATTACTAAATTAAATTAAGAAAAATACACATGTAATACAAAAATAAATGAAATAAGAAAATTTATAAACTCTTTATCTAAATCTACTATCTTTCGCCTGTGACCCCGTACGCGCGGAATTAAAAAAAAAATAGTAAGTAGTCTACATGTTCTTCCAGATTGTTTTACATCTGTGTCTGGTACCAAACATCCATCCATCTAACTTTCGTTTTATTTATAACACTAGCCTTCGCCCGCGACTCCATCCGCGTGGTATTAAAAAAAATCAAGTATCCTATTTCTTCCAAACTATCATCTATATGTCAAATTTCATCGAGATCCGTTCAGCAGTTTAGGCTACAATAGCATTTAATATTTGTAAAATACTTACTTCTTATAGGCTAGATAGAGGTCAATAACTGAGGACTCGGTGAGCTCGGACTCGTCATCCTGGCAGACGAGCAGCTTCGCCTTCAGCAGGATTTGCAGAACCTGTATTTACATATTATATTAACACTAGCTGTTCCCATGCGACTTCATCCGCATGAAATTATAAAAATTTCATTTTATTGTTTACATTTGTCAAATTATCAATTGCAAATGTCAAAATGAGATGACATGATGTCAAACCATGGCGACCTTGCTTCCTTGATGGTAGCAACGTATGGTCTCTTTTCCACATTGGGGTTTTTATCCAAACTATTTTCCCCTAAGTTTAATGACGTGTAAATATATAGCCTAAAGCATGCCATGTAGGGTTTTTTTTATTAAAAAAAAGAGTTATTCAAAAATATGTTTTAATTGCTGCCATCTTCGGCAACAATGAAGTGTGTGTTTACGCTTTATTATAATAGTATAGATAGATTACAAATTACACATTAATAACTTTCACCCGCAACTCCGTCCGCACAATATTAAAAAAAAAAAACAATTTATCAGGGATGACGTATCCTATTCCACGTATTCTTTTCTAGACTTTGCTTTTCATCTGTGCATAATTCCAAAAGATATCAACATATCAGTTCTGTTCGACAACAGTTGCAGTATTATTGAATCAACGTGAAATTACAAAATGAAACCTATGGGAACCATAGCTATTTCCGGGATCAAAAGTAGGCTATGCGTTCTTCCACTATCCTCTACGTTTCTACTAAATTTCAATAAGATCTATTCAGTTATTTAGGCTACCTAACAAGTTATTTAGGCTACCTAACATCCATACAAACAACCACATATAAAATAGTAAGATTAAAAAGTTAAAAGACATTTAGACAGGCAGATATTAAACTGAAGAATCTTTAGAAAAAAACTTTTTCTTTCTTTGTAAGGCAAGTATTAAGTATTAAGACGCAGAGAAAGAGAGGTGAGAGGGGAGGACAGAGGGAGGTGACCTGTATGAGGAAGTCCCCCTTGATGCCAGTGTGCTGCTCCAGCTGGCGCACTGTCCAGGTGGTGTTGTCGTTGTACTGCAGCAGCACCGCCATCTGGAACGTGCTCGCCTGCAGCGTGTATCTGAAATATTACAATCAACACTTTCTTCATTTTGTACTAATATTATAAATACGAAAGTTTAGATGTATGGATGTTTGTTAGAGTTTGTAGCCTATTTGGCTAAACAGATTTCTATGAAATTTGGTTGAGGTGTAGAGGACATTCTTAAAGAACACATAGTACTTACTTTTAATTTTTTTTTAAATTCCACGTGGACGAAGTCGCGGTCACAAGCTAGTTTTGTATAAAATATACGATCACTATTACGTTGTTTTATAGCCCAAAAAGTTACTTATATATATATATTTTTGCTTTTTTTGTTAAATATGTAAACAATACTACTGTATAAAAATATATGATTCTATTGATTACGATATTTTTTATAGGCCAAAGAAGCTACCTCTTTTTACTTTTTTAGTCATAGATTATTAATTGTCAAAGAATAACGCTTAAACTTTAAATTCCATTCAAATTTTGACGTCTGTCGGATTGTAATTGGTGGTTAAGCAGAAAGATTTCGAGGTTCAGGCCCTTTTTCCACTAATTCTACTTACGTCTCACATCTCGTCGATTATTGAACAATAGAATATTACATTGAAATTTATTTAAAAGTAACTCAAGAGATCCCTTAGTATAGATTTGTCTAAGCACCGCAATTAGTGATTTATTGTTTTTTAGTTGTTAATAAAATGTAAAACAAACCTGTTCTTGAAGCAGTTAGTGACAAGCTCGCCCTTGCTCATATTGTAGAGCCAGTTGAGCTTGCGGCCCGAGTGTTGCGATGAATAGAACGTCGTGAACCGGTGCACCGACCGCTCCAACTGTACAACAAATATTATTTTTAACTGAAAATGTAACTAAAATAAGTAAACCACGAATATGTCGAGTTCTACATTTCTACATAATGTGAAGATTTTTTTTATACGTTTTTTAAATATTTTTTGAAAAAATTGGCTCAAAGCCTGATAACGTTTGAATTAAATTTGAAAAAAATAATGCATTTTTAAAACATATTGAGTCCTTAACCCTAAATAATCATACAGCATCGGTAAAAGTAAAATAACATAAATCTTTACTGAGGCCATTGACCTTCATTATTTTATTTGTATTATCATTTGTTACGCTCGCGTAAATTTAAAAATTACTAAAAATATAGCTAGTATACTAATAATATAGCCTTTTTACGTTGAAGGAAATTTTAAAATCTGCTAAGTAGTTTCTGAGTTATCTCAGTAAATAAAAAAATCCAAATATTTCCTTTTTATATTAGTATAGAATATGTATTACTATAATTTCTGCTAATTTATAAGAAACTAGCTGTTGCTAGCGACTTCGTCCGCATGAAATTGTGACAATTTTATTTTATTGTTTACATTTGTCAAATTATCAATAGCAAATGTCAAAATGACATGACATGACAAACCTTAGCAATTTACTTTCTTGATGTTGGCAGCAACTTATGGTATCTTTCCCACATTAGGGTTTTTATCCAAAATATTTACCCCCTAAGTTTAATGGAGTGAAAATATATAGCCTAAAGCATGACGTAAGTGTAGGGCTTTTTATTAAAAAAAGAAGTTATTCGAAAATATGCTGTGATTGCTGACATCTTAGGCAACAAAGAAGTGTGTGTTTACGCTTTATTATAATAGCATAGATAAACCAGTAATTACCTCAGTGGGCAGCTGGAAGGAGGAGGACTGCTGGAAGGGCCAGGAGCCGGAGGAGAGCACCTGTATGCTGAAGTCGATGTGCAGCGGCTGCTCCGACGTGTTCGCCATGTGCTTGCGGAAGTTCTCGTTCAGGTCCTTCGATACGCCGATATCCTGGAAATATTGCATTTTTTATTTAGTTATCGAACACAGAACAATGCATAAGAGCGTACACACACATAAAACTATCGCACAACTATTTAGTTTCACTTTATTTGTGCAATTAACCGTTGAATTGGCTGCAATACAATCGACGACCGCACGTTTATAAACACCTTTATTATAATAGGGCTTTTTCATGTATTTTTTTCTTTTTTTTAAACGATTCTACTTGTTATAAAATAACCTGAAAAAAAAAATTGACGCGAAATTATTCAACCATTAAGCTAAAAATAATAAAATAAAATTACGACCATTTTCGAGCAAACAAAACGAGACCGGAATTGACATGAGCGAGGGAATTTGAAAAAATGCACTTTTTAATGATTAAATTTTGCCACTTAATCACATTATGTTTAAAAAAATCTTTGCAGGAATGTTTTTATAAAGTATACTTAAAAAAGTTTGGTACAATTTGGCGTCATATGCATATTGCCTATTATAGTAACTTATGTTTTAAATAGTAGAATAAATTTAAAAAAATAATAATGCAAGATACTACAACAAAGTCAAATTTGTCGTAAAACCAGGATTTATTGAAAATTAATTAGATCTATTAAAAAAGGTCTGACTACGTTTTTATACACATTTCTGCAGTGTAAACCGACATTTCCTCCTTTATACAATGGAAACTCACTTGGAACATCCTCTGCAGTTTGCTGGTGTACTCGAAGCCGCAAGCCTGTTTCAGTTTTGAGATCATCGACGCCTGAAAATAACAAATATTTCATCAGACAGATATTCATACAAAACTTTAATATTTTTGCCAATTATAATGTACAGTTAGAGAATTCATCGGTGTTACAAGAGACGACGCTTATACTAACCAATAGGACAGTTTTTAAATACGTATAGGAAAAATGTCGGTAAGAGATACACGGTTCATCACCACCAGTTATACATCCCCACTAAGGGGGAAACTACCCTAAGGGGTGAACGCCAGTTAACCATGCTAGCCCACTGCGGCTCTTCACACATACACGATAAACAGTTAATTGCATTGTATTATCTACTAGCTTTCGCCCGCGACTCCGTCCGCGTGGAATTTATAAAAACAAAAGCAAGTACCCTATGTGTTCTTCCAGACTCTCCTCTACATCTATGCCAAATTTCATCGAGATCCCTTTAGCCGTTTAGGCTACAAACTCTAACAAACATCCATCCATCCATCTTAACTTTCGCATTTTTAATATAAGTAAGAAGTAAGATTACTAGCTGATACTCGCGGCTTCGTCCACGTGATATTAAAAAAATCGTAAAAAACATAGCCTATGTTACTCAATGATAACGTAGCTGTATACAGGTGAACGTTTTTTTTAAAATCGGCTTAGTAGTTTTTGATTTATTTCAATACATAAAAAATACAAATCTTTCCTCTTCATAATATTAAGTACTAGCTTTCGCTCGCGACTCCGTCCGCTTGGAAGTAAAAAAAAACAAAAGTAAGTAGCCTATGTGTTCTTCCAAACTACCCTCTACATCCATACCAAGTTTCATCGAAATCCGTTCATCCGTTTAGGCTACAAACTCTAACAAACATCCATCCATCCATCTATCCATCTAAATTTTCGCATTTATAATATTAGTATGATAGATTTGCAAGGGACAAGTTAATTATTATAAAAGTAGTACACGGAGTATTTCCGCGACTGTACCTCGGCGTCATCGCTGGCGGACATGTGCTGCACCAGTCGTTTTGCCAACATTTTGCTGTAGAACTTCTGGAACACGTCCTTGTCCTCTATGTACTTGAATACCACCATCTGGAAATAAACAATTTTGATTTGTGAGTAATTTTATTAATATACTAGTTTTCGTCCGCAAATTCTCGACGCAGAATTAAAAAAGAGAGTATCCTCTACATTTATGCCAAATTTCATCGAGATTCGTTCAGCAGTTTAGGCTACAAACTCTAACAAACATCCATCCATCGAAACATTCGCATTTATAGTATTAGTAAGAGGTTCCTGAGTTTCACGGTTAGATAGTACCATTTTTAAAATGAATATATTCCTACCACTTGGTTGAGAGTATCCTCTAGTTCAGCATCCTCAGGGTTCTTGCTGGACTTCTTGAGCAGCAGGTCGCAGTACTTGGCGAGCAGTTCCGGACTCTTGGATGAAGAGTTGGCTGCCTTTGTCACCGCATTGCCTGCAAAAGTCATATTGTCCGTTAGGTTCTTCTCCCTTCCCCCTAACCCTCGGCAGTTAATTTCAATGCCGAGGAATCCCGTGTGAATGGAATTAATTATGTCTCATTTTATTCTATCTTCTTACTACATCTATGCTAAGTTTTCCGTGATAGTTCGACAATATAGACCACAAACTCTAACATCCATACATCCATCTTAACTTTTGTTTTCATTTAGTAACAGATAAAAAAAACGGCCAGACCAGTTAGCTACACTGTATCTAGTAACATTTGGCTTTTTATCAAAAATCTTGTAACGTCAGAGTAACGTTACTTCAATGTAAGCCGACTGTTATACTTACTGTTAATAAATTTCCCGCAAGCCTTGTCGAGAGCGGCGACGAAGCCGGAGTCGTTGTTGAAGGCGACCAGCACTAGCGCGTTGTACTTCTTGTGAACCTCAAGAATTGTCGATACATACACCTTCGGGTCCTGAGAAAGAACATTTTAATTAATATCTTTTATAGAAACATAGAGAAAACAATAAATACGAATGTGTGGGCGCTTCAATCGTCTTCGTACCACTTTCTGTAGTAAAAGAGTTAGTTCTATGTTTTTCCACAATATTGCGAGGGGTTTAATAATTCATGTTAAGTTACACTATAGGCACAAAACATATCCACTAAGGTTAAATAATGTGTAAATTAATACGTTGGCATACATATATTTTCTATAACGTGACAGCGTTAACAAATAAATATTAATTAAATTAATTAAATGTAACGCGTGTGTCTATTCACGTGTAGACACATCTCTGTAAAACGATAGTGTCTGCATGTCTCCACGTGTCTCTATACGTTAAGTCCAAGCGTTAATCACATGTTTGCATTTGATTGAACATGCCCACGTGTCTGTATGTGTCGAGATCTCTGTACCAGTGTAAGTGTCCCGGCACGTGTCCAGGTGTCCACGTGTCTGAGTGTCCGCATGTATGCGTGGCTGTACGTACCGTGTGCGCGGTCTCGCCGCACTTGTCGATGGCCTGCAGGCCCTGCACCTGTATGTGCTGTTCAAGCAGGCGGCGCAGCTCGCACAGCCCGTCCGGGATGCGCCCCACCAGGCTGAACATGCGCCCCAAGTCACTGTTCTTGTCCGCGTCCAACAATTTCTGGTGGAAAACATACGAAACTTATAAACATAAGTTATTTTTTTATTAAAAAAGAGCAACAGTTTAATATAGTTCATGTGAATCTAAAGGTCTTTTTTTCACTAAGTGATCATAGTAACCGCACATAACATCAGCAAAAAAAATTCAAAGATATGTGTGAAGTCAACCAACACCCATTGAGTCATCGTGTTTGACTATGACCTAGTCACTCCTTAGACCTATGGACCTACCCTAAAAAGTGACTAATGGAGACATATAGCAAGAAGGTGGATATAAGTGGATACATACATGTACTACTGACTACGTACTTGGAATTCAGCGTGCAGTATCTCGAGGTGTTTCTCTATAAGCACCCTGTCGCATGTCTTGGCGAGACGCTCTGCTGTGGTCTCATGTAGGTATACTTGCACACGTCGCTGCTCCTCCTGCAGCCGCTGCTCCGCCTGCAAAGACCTTATATAGAACCGTGTTTCAAACTAAAATCTGCTAAACATAGAGTGTTATGACGTCATCGCTGTTTTTAAATAAAATGTTAGATTGTTAATTTACTTATATTTCCTTTAACCATTACAACTAAGCTCTAGGCTTAAAAAAGTGGACCTAAGGCGGAATTTTTTGTCTCAAAGTTGGTTTTCGTTTTTGTTAAGACAATCTATTATAATGTTTTTATCCTACTGACTTACGAGAGTTACGTTTTACGCGCGTAATATGTAAGGTCCTTTGTAAAGACTAAAACACTGAACCGATTTTACCAAATATGAAAATCAGAACTATATTTTTGGTTTACCAACTTATAAATCAGTGACAATTTCACCAAATATTACACATCTAGTCTTTAAATTGAAGCGTAAAATAGAAATAGGGTGACCTTAATCATGTACTCGGTGACGGGACTGGTCCTGAGGAAGTCGGTACTCTCGCGCGTGTAGAAGCGCTCCGTGTCCTCGAGGAAGACGCCTTCGAAGTTATCCTTGTATATGGCGAGGTTCTGACCTCGAGCGCTCGGATCCTCCTCGTTCAGACCCAACGCTACGTAGCAGTTGATTACCTGAAAAATATTAAATACTTAATTTAGGGCCTATCCAAATTGTAAATTGTCTGATAACAATCCACCATGTAAAATATGTAATGGAAATATCGGATTTTGTTCTCTTATATGACAGTGACGTCATTCTTAAGCTATCAGCCAGTGGTGGGGACAGGCCCTTAAGATTAAGGGATTTTCAGGGCATTTATAATACAAGTAAGAAGTTCTTACTAATATTATAAATGCGAAAGATTAGATGAGTGGATGTTTGTTACGAGTTTATAGCCTAAACGGCTAAACAGATTTCGATGAAAATTGGTATAGATGTAGAGGATAGTCTGGAGGAACATATACTTTTGTTTTTTT
>NW_013525269.1:1463205-1491443 GCF_000836215.1 Papilio polytes | reverse complement strand
CACCCGGACGGAGTCACGGGCAACAGCTAGTAATTTAATCAATTATGTTTCCTATTACATTAAAAACCAAAAATGCATTTATCAAAATGGCACATTGACTTGTAATTACATAAGGGATATACAATACTGTCAAAATACGTTAGTGCTTACCCCAGAAACGAGTCTAGTGTTGATAGTTTCTCCATTCCGTTCTCTTTCTATGAGTTTGAGGACAGCGTTGGTGACCTGCTTGTTGAGACACTTGAAGAGATGGTCGCGCCACGTCACCAGCGCTAACTGGTAGATCTCGTAGATGCCCTGGAATTAGAAATTGCTATTAAAATGCTGTAATTGACATTTGAGTAATTTATAAAATTAATTACGTCCAAATCCATCGTTATTTTATAGCTAACTAGCTTTCGTCCGCGACTCCATCCGCGCCAATCCTCTACATCCATGCCAAATTTCATCGAGATCCGTTCTACCGTTTAGGCTACAAACTCTAACAAACATCCATACATACATACAATATTAGTAAGAAGTAAGATATATCGCAGAAGTCGATACGTAAAGCCTTAGATCGTTAAGATATTTGAAAAAATATATAAACAAGTAATTTTTGTCAAAAACATTAAAAAATTAGACATTTTGTACTAATTATAAATAACTAGCTTTCGCCCGCGACTCCCTCCGTGTAGCATTAACTAAAACAAAAGTAAGTAGCCTATACGTTTTTCTAGACTATCCTCTATATTTATCGCAAATTTCATTCAAATCCGTTCAGTCATTTAAACCGCATAATCAAACAAACATCCATACATCCATCTAAACTTTCTGATCTTACTAATATTCTAAAGGCGAAAGTTTAGATGTGTGGATGGATATTTGTTTAGAGTTTGTAGCCTAAACTGCTGAACGGAATCCGATGAAAATTAGCATAGACGTAGAGCATAGTCTGAAAGAACACATAGGCTATACTTTTGTTTTTTTTTTGTAATTCCACGCGGAAGGAATCGCGTGCGAAACCTAGTTTACATTAGTAAGATTACCTTTCTACCCTCTTCACATTCACGCTTCACCCAATGCCTGTTGAGATAGGAACAGACTCCGTTGAGTACGCGGGACGAGAACTGGTACTCCTCCCACTGCTTGGTGTAGAACGCCAGCACGTCCTCGTCCATGAGATCAGCTCCATTCTTGAAAATAACATATAATTCAAATACGATCACAGTTACCAATGCCGAAACATTTAAATATGTCATCTCTCTTATTCTCCGGGAAATAATGAGGTAAACGAAGTTTTTTTAAGAGACAATAAAAAATGTGAGAAGCTAAATATTTCTATGACAGTCGCGGATACTTCTGTAAAAGGATCATAGTGCTTACAAGCTGTAGCTCGCGGTTTCGCCCGCATTAAATTAAAAGTATAGCCATTTTACTTATTGATAGGGTAGCTTTTTAATGTTGAAAGATTGTTTTTAAATTGGCCCAGTAGTTTATAAGTTATTTGAATACATACAAAAATACAAATCTGTTGCATTAGTGGAAAGGAGGTTTATAAATGTAATAAAAAGCAAAATATTAAATTACCTGCAGTAAATTGATGAGATAAAGTCTCAAGAATTCCCTCAGCCTCTTGTAGAGCTCCAGGCCGACAAATTGAGCGCCGCCTTGCACTTGCTGAAATCAAAATAGTATATCAATATCAAATATGTACAGTCGAGGAAATATATATCCTACCCATTGTTAATAGACAACGCATTCTATGCTGAGTTGCTGAAGTTTCCATTTTATCATTACCTAATTATTTATTAGTGATATATATCACTAAACTAAATTTCAAAGGATTAAAACTCAAGTTACGTATTTCGGAAACACATTTCAAAAACTTATCTAACCAAAAACACTAACGAATGGTTAAACATAACTGGGAAACTGGCCATTAATCGAATACTTATAGCAGCATACGTGGTAAACTAAATTACAGCTCTTATTGTATGCTGTATGATAGAAGTAGAAAGCTAATTTAAATCTTTGATTACATTCATCAAACTGTAGTGAATTGGAAGTAATTTGACTTGGCACGTTTAAACCAAGACTACTCTATAGCTCGACGTGCCAACTACACCAGTGTTAAATAGTCACCTGTTTTCTGTTACTAGCGTGAAGTCCGCGAGTTCCGTAATTATTGCTGCCACTGTTCCTACCAGACGACGTGCTGCCGCTCTGCTGGTGCACTGACGTACAATAGTTATACACGTGTCTGTGATCGCTAAGGAAATATCGTAATACCGTGGACAAAATCTATGGTAGATTATAACTAATGTAACAAAGCTAAACCACTAGGTACTAGATATTTAAAAAAGCAGTGTCTAGTATGTGAGGTGAAAATAACTTCTTGCGGGCAGATTCCTTTTTCTGTATATTTGACTTGCTGCTGCCCGTGACTTCGTCCACGTGAAATAATAAAGAAAGCCTATGTTATTCACTAATAACATAGCATTTTAATTGTGAATCAATTTTCGAAATCGTCTCAGTAGTGTTGGAGTCATTTCAATACATACGAAAAAAAACAAAATACAAATATTTCCTCTTTATAAAGAGTATAGATAACACAATAGAAATAAAGAAATACATGTTAATACAAAAGGATACGTATACAAGTAGATATATCTGTTTTTCACAATCACTTCTCTATTGTATACTTGCCAGATGCCTTGTCTTAGGTCACCCCATATCTGAAAATTAATAAATTCCTATTAATAAAGATAACTGGAGTACAATTTCAATTTACTTCGTTCCTATCTTAACAAAATTAAAAGGGGATTATTAACATTTCTAGACAACGAGTTTACTAAAAGGTGTTTTTTACAATTAATACAAAACTCATATATTTTTATAAATACTGTGAAAGTGGACTTAAATATGTAAAAGCCCTTTTACACTACGTATGTTTCTTGCTCGTTTAAAACAAAATTGAAACAAAGTGTCATGTCAAGTCTAAACAACTTGGATCATGTAAATGGGCTCTTACACATTAAATAACAGTATATTTCTGCATACCTCCTACGTACTAGTGTTCATCATTTACGCTCATATCTCGCCCACCTTTTTAAATTATTCAACCAACTTATAAAATGAGGTTAAATTATTGCATGCTATTGTTTTATTCTATTTTATCTTCTCTGATATAAATTAATCTTCCTATATGATAGGATATTACTGTTAATATCTATATTAACACACACTTCTTTGTTGCCTAAGGTGTCAACAATAACAGTATATTTTTGAATAAATCTTTCTTTAATTTAAAGCCCTACACATACGACACACTTTAAGCTATATATTTACACACACTATTAAACTTAGGGGATAAATAAATTGAAAAAAACCCTCATGTTCTAAAGGGACCATAAACTACAAGCTGCCAACATCAAGGGAGCAATCGTCATTTGCGGATTTGAATTTTGATATTTACAATTGAGAATTTGACAAATGTAAATAATAAAAAGCTTTTGTAATTTCATGCGAATGAAACCGCAATGCAACAGCTAGTAAAATACTATAGTTGGAGATATACATTCATTGGCATTTTAAAATATATACAAGATCTTCAGTTCAGTTCATTTGAAATACAGATGAGAAATACAATGATTACAATCATTGTCAAAAAACTAGACGAAACGAAATAAAAAAAGACATTATAAAAAATCAGAATACTCAAGACGTATGAACACGTAACCCATTATAGTAGTACTATGCTTTCTTTTCTTACAAATAATACCAATTTAGATCAAGCCATGATTCATAAGGAAGTTTAAAAATAGCTACAGTAACGGGGGCGATTTGTAAAAAAAAAACATGGTATTGAAAACTTTCTCTGGCACATTGCCAAGTGCAAAAGTATTAAAAATTGCACGCACGATATGCTACAGATAAATTATACTAACGGATATATCAAGAGACAAAATAAGCGAAGCGAGCAAATTCAGTCACCCAATTGGTTCACAGCTGGAATAATATGGAGACATATAATGTTCGTAAGATACGGGTTTCTTACCACGATTGAAATATCGGGAGCTAAAACAATTCAATCGTGATAAGAAACTTATCTTACGAACATTATATTTGTAAAAACAACGACAGTTTAAAGTTATATAATATGGAAAAATTCTCAAATAACAAGTAATCTATTAATTAAACAACTAAAAACTCAGAGTAGCAGAGATTATGATCCATTTAGCGAGATCAGATAATATGAACTGTTCTAAACATACGTGGTTCAGTTGCGGCCGCTATGAAGACTACCGAGCTGTCATATCCTGGGACTAAACTTATACCTCTGGATAGAGTAAAATGGCGTCGCACTGTGGACACCCTCTGTACCACTTTTAGGACATAGGATATTAATGGTCGATTTACCATCTATATTCAACCATTTGTTAGTGTTTTCGACTACTTCATGAAATGTACGAACTACGTAACTTGATGAATTTGACTAATGAATTGCTAGGTAATAATAAAATATTTGGTAATTTCAGAAACCCAGCATAAGTCAAATCATATACACCATATACTTGCATCTACGTTATATTTTTTAGAATTTGTCCTCATTTCAAATCCAGGAAGCAGGTGGCATCGGTTAAGTGCTCTAACCGCTAACTCCAGTTCGTAATCATATAACTCGTTTTGAAGTGTTTGATGCAAAAAGACGTGATTGAAAAATTGAATGATTCGAATAAAAATCGTATTTATTCCATTATTTAACTTCAATTACGCAAGTAAGAGTGAAAGAGATGCGAAATAATTGTTTCGACTGTTACGCGCATGTGCTTCGGTAACTCTCGACAAAAATCGTTAAATCGCTATTAAAGCACTTGGAATGTCCGTGAAAATATGAAACTCATTACGTAGACGGTTGGGAAATATCTTGCTCATGTAACTCGATCTGTGCGATAAAAATTACTACATAATAGTAAATACTAATTGTTGAGGTCTAAACAGCTGATTGATTACGTATACGTTTGATAAGGTGTTAAAACCACATTTCATACTGTACTACACTATACTATAATATAATATTAAAAATGCAAAGTTTAGATTGATGGATGGATGTTTGTTAGAGTCTGTAGCCAAAACAGCTGTCGGATTATGATGAAATTTGGTATAGATGTACAGGATAGTCTGGAAGAACACACAGTCTACTCAATGTTCATTTATTGATTCCACGGGACAGAGTCGCGAGCAAAAGTTAGTGTATTATAACATTAATATTTTCAAGAATGGTTTCCTTATGAAATAAATACACAAACAAGCAAACCATCTTAAAACGACGATTGCTATCTTTAGTCAACCAATAAATCCGAAAAAGCATTCTTTATTTTACAGACAACATCTAATATGGTATGATTAAGATGGGAGTAACGAACAGAAATTACAGAACATAGAACTGTAGGACGAAAATGGGATCGTCGCCCCAACCTAGAGTAGGATAAGGATAACGAGATAATAATCTTAAAGACGACATCCACTACTTCAAGAATTACGAACTATTTGCAACACCTTAATCTCATTGCACATTGCACTATAATGATGAAAATGCAAGTAAAAATCGAGGTTAAAACGCTGATTAAAACCGTTTGTTTAATTGCTCAATTGCATCGCAAGCCGGCGTCATCAGAACGTCACCTTCCCACTCCGATGTCGTAAATATTTATCAGATGACGTCTCACTGACCTACTTCTCTAATCGATGAAATATTTCTATAGTTTATATTATTTGCAGCTCAATTGATTCAGCAAGAGAAACGTACCAATATTATAAATGCGAAAGTTTAGATGGATGGATGTTTGTTAAAGTTTGTAGCCTAAACATCTGAACGGATCTCGTTGAAATTTAGCACATATGTAGAACATAGTCTGGAAAAACACATAGACTAGCGGACGGAGTCGCGAACGAAAGCTAGTAAAACTATGTAAAAAGGTATTATTACAAAAAGTGAAAAACTAGTTGGATAAAGATGATACTCAACAAAAAATGGTGGTTAAAATTTGAGTTTAGATCGCTTGTCAATATCGAGGTGAATAATAATTGGAAATTTAATCTATGGAATCGAGTATATCATAGATGTTGGGGAGATTTCCAATTTAAATAATCATAATTTATTTAAATCTGTGGACCGGATATTTACATCGAGAGACTTCTAACCGGAAACTTAATGTTATTAAATTAAATTACCAGTTACAATAACATTTATGCATGCGTAACACGAGGAAACTTTAGCAGGGAGGTCAACGCCAAATACGAGGTACAGACACGATGCAAACACGGATTCAAATCGTTTGAACACGAGTTCTAACTAATATGGTGTCTTGTGACGTCACGAAGGAAGTTATTTTTATCACGTAAGGAAGTTAGTATAAGTGTATAAAATTAAAAACAATACAAGACTTATTTCCAATGAATCGAAAGGGTATTATCGAAAAATTGCTACTCATTTAGAAAGTAAGGTATTGGACCTTTCATTGTATACATTAAAAAATTATATAAAGAGGTCATAAGGACAGCATACATGAGTAAATTTCTCGATGAAACGATTAGTTTTTGTCCAGAACACTTTTGTGATTAAAATAAATAAGCCGTTATAAAAATACGGTCATATGCAAGTACTGTACATTAAAGGCAAGTACAGAACCGGTTAAAGGGATCAGGTCATATATGTATGGTAATAGAGACGTGACACCCACGTCGGATGACGAATCACCAAGAACCAAGTCGATTACGTAGCACAAAACATTGTAGTCCCGCTTAGTGATAGAAATCTACACTAAGGGTTTTACAAACTAGCAGTGCCTTACGGTTTCATCTTCACCGCTCTTTATCGTCAACTTAAACTTTATGTAGCATAAAAAGTTTCTTAACAATTCGAGTCTTGTATAATCTAGTATAGTAAAATGAGGTTTTGGTGATGAAAATGTTTCAGGTATCATCCACCTTTACACTCTTAAATTACTAGTTACATTGGTATCTATACGATGATAAGAATAAAAGGCGATTGCCTATCTGTCTTGAGTATTTGGGTTCGATTATGTTCGAGGGTCCTTGAGATCCTGACAGAAGGAAACTATGTACTAACGACTGTTGTTTTCAATAACAAATAGAAACACATTTGACAAAATTGGTGTAATAACCCAATTTATATACAATTCTAAACCTATTTCTTGTAATTTGTGACATATGAGTTAGTTGCCTTTGTCTAATGTTGGTATTAAGGGGATCTAATCGACTATCGATATCTCGATTAACAATCACACCTCACTATTAGCTGATCGATGAATCAAGATAAAAACGTTAAGCATTATCTTATGCATATTAATTATACCAGAACCAATCTACACGGGGTCAGACACCGAGAAACACGAAAACGTTTACAGTTACATCGTTTAGCGACACAACAGTGCAACTTTCGTGTCAATATACAAAAGTAGTGATGTTCTTTATTCAAGTGTGTTTGTTTATATTTTAATTTGTGTGATAACAATAAGAAATTATTTTGAATAGAAACAATTTATGAAGCTGCTTGATGGACAAACAAAATCATCATAACTATAAAACTACGATGTTTTTTAAATAGCGTCAAACTTTGAATCAATAAGATCTGCTTCACGCATGACAAACGTGAACGGATCTGTAGATCAATTCTAGTTGGGTTATCCTTCTAGATATTACAATAGACTTGGAGAAACGAGTGTTGAAACAACACTATTGGTGCATTGCCGAAAATAATACATTTATTACAAACAGGAATATTCTGAACGAAAAATAAAGCGGTTTAAGGACATGAGAAATAACGTTACATGAGTGGGTCGCGTGAATATAAAGGGGCTATTGTAAAACAACCAGGTCGAAACGAAACAATAACACGTCTCGGCTGGCGAGAGAAAAAACACATATTTCTAGTATGGTTAGCTAATATCTTACAGAAAATTTACATTGTTATAATATTTATAAAATATCTACATGTCATGTGTATATAATATTTATAAAATATCTATATATACGATTTCAAAAACATTGGTTAAATGTATGTAATTGAAGGGAATATTTTTTGAATTTAGGATATTTGGTAAAATAATAACATTGTAGGAGGAATTTTGCTACATTCATATAGATTGCAATAAATGCCTTTCAATTCAACAGTAGTTCTTTGACTATTTAGTACATTTCTTACAATATTACTTCAGAAGAGCTTCTTAGTAATATTTTTATTTCTAATATATCAAACTGATCAATACTGATAAAGCGTAAACACACACAACTTTGTGGCATAGGATGTCAGTAATCACTGCATATTGAAACTTTTTTTTTAATAAAAAGCCCTACACTTACGACAAGCTTTAGGCTATATATTTTTACACTATGAAATGTGAAGGATAAATAAATTTGAAAAAACCTCTATGTGTGAAAGGGACCATAAACTACAAGCTGCCAACATTAAGGAAGCAAGGTTGACATGGTTTGTCATCATGTCATATCATTCTGACATTTACAATTGATAATTTAACACATGTAAACAATTAAATATTTTATGTGAATGCAGTCACACAGAAGAGCTAGTTTTATAATAAGCGCAATATATTGTTGAAGAATATAAAATCAAATTGGCATCATAGCAATACTCTATAGAATACTATCACTATTGATTGATTGAGAACCTATGTTCTTAAGAGAATTCTGAAATAAATCTCAAACAATTTGCTTTGTATGCCCCACTTACAAATTGTCAGATGTTATAATAATCAATTTTTTAGTGTGTTAAGTAAGTTTGATATGTTTAAGATACTGTTAGTTATTAAATAAGTATAAAAGGCTAATAGCTTTTATAAATTTTTCTTAAGCTAAACAAACCAAACTACAATATATTTGAAAAGCTGCAAATACGACTAGGTAAAAAATTTTGACTGAACATATCATTTATGCCTCTCAAATCTTGTTTTAATATTTAGACAATAGTACTATGGATTGTGTAATGATTACTTTTTCTTTTAGACAAGGATTTAATAATTGAATAAATCTTACCTGGTCTAAGTCGATTTGCCGCAGAGGCAACTGTGGCCTTGTTAATGCTGTTGCATTGGAATTATTTGAACTCATCCTCCTCTTAGCACTTGTTCATATATAGGAAACAACAAATTGCACTAAAGCCCACCACAATTCATACACAAGTATAAAAATATAACTAGTCACAAAACGGAGATCACAGTTGCATGTTATTTAAAATAACATTATTTATTTTATTTTTTCATATACTGGTTACTTCACGGTCCGCTTGATTTCTGATCTTGCAAGCTCTGGAAAAAAACACACATTTATAAACAAATTTCATTTTATACAAACAAGTCTGGGTCAGGAATAATCTCTTCTACTCAATATGCCATTTCCAGTGCCAGATACTATATATTGCTAAAATATACAATGCTGTTACATACTGATGACTGTGTTATTGTTATCTAGCTTTCAATTAAGACTCTGTCCACGTGGAATTTAAAAAAAAGTAAGTGTATGTGTTCTACCAGACTACAATATACACCTATGCCAAATTTTATAAAGATATGATCAGCAGTTTAGGCTACAACTCTATCATCCATCCATCTAAACTTTTGCATGTTCTGTATTAAATTATTAAGAGGAATGTTTGGTATTTTTGTATGCATTGAAATAATTCAAAAACTACTGAACAGATTACAATTTTTTTCACCATTAAAAGGCTATTATATCAATGAGTAACATAGGCTATATTTTTATTTATTTTTAAAATCACGCAGGCTAAGTCGCAAGCAACAGCTAGTTAATTAATAAGAAGTAAGATTTGAGACACTAATTTTTCAAGACAAAAATTTAAATATTTATATTAACTTATAAATGCATCAATCATAAACAAGATAGACAACCAAAATCTACACTTTTTCTTGCATAACTTTTACATTTACACAGTAATTAGTATTTTAATTTACTTAAAGACATAGGACAAGATGTAAATAGCAAAATTGTGGTTTACAATAGTCTTTGTAGGAATCATTGATGTAAGTATTTTTGCAATAGTAACCCAGGGTTACAGACAGACAATTATTATTGTTTTATCATTGCAAGAATAATATTTTAGTGTCAATACATTGATAATAAAGTTACAGTAAAATTTATTAAGCAACTGTTCTATTTTAAGCACATAAGACATCAAATTTATAGCAACTGGCAACTATAAATGGTAAATATTAAATATTTTTTACAACAAAACATTTTATAAACAAAAAACAGAAAGTTATGCATTTTAAATGGTTTATTGTACAATTTGATTAAAACTAAATTCGTAAACATAAACAAAACCAGCTGAACAGGATTACGATGTCTAGCGTAAACTGATTTTTTAATATTTCGACTACAATGTTCTAAAACTAAATTCACTTGTACTATAAATAAAAATTATTCCAAAAATAGAAGAAATAGTCAGTTTTTAAGCATTTACGATTATTTAACGACGTTTATCTATAAAAGTAAAAGTGATTTACGAATAACAAAGGAATCGAGATTTCACAACCAACAAGGGCAAACGAAAACATGTTTTATCAACTTCCTGACAAATCTGATACGAACCTTTCTTCTCGATTTCTTTCACAACGCTTTATGGCACTATATTGAAAACTACAAATCAAAAACACGATTTGTTTTAAGTAAATTGTCGTATCCTTTACTTTCTTTCAAAAATCAGAGGTACTATCAAAATGTACATCACCTGAATATATCTGTCAAATTGAAAACGAATACGACAGAATAAAAAATACCATAGCATTTGCTTCCAGATCGAAGAAGGTGTATACTATTTAAATCTGCACAATTATACTTACGTAGCGAGCACCGTTTTACACTGTCATCGACCACATTTCACTTTGAGATATAGCACGACACATCAAATTATTAGATTCCTAACACTTTTATACAATAATAGTTGATATTTTTGCAAAATAAAGATTCATTACTGCTAAATGAAGTAACAATAGGCCTTGTTTCTATAAACCATTCCACGCACTTGTATCGTCGATGAAAAAAGAAAATATACATACATACAACATATAATTAATTTGACGACACAAAAGCAAGGCTGTCTATGATTTAAATCGATGGTATTCCAAGTGTTGTAGCTTGAAAAATAAGATTTTGAAGTTTTTCTTTTCAAGCATCTCTTGGAGCTTGGAATATTAAAACCTTCGAGTCAAGGTTCGAAAGTTAAGTTTATCTTACAACTCTATAAATCCCAACTTTGTATATTATGGAATTTTTAAGATTAAAACTGATGTCAGTTTGTAAAAATGAACGTTCGTGATTTTTTAAATCATAGTTTATAATTAAAATAACACTATTCTAATTAAATTAATAAAAGCTTACAAACCAAAACGTAAACGTTTTTACATTATCTGTAATTGTTGTTGCACGTTCCATTCATTCCAAATTCATACATTACATTGCTTGAAAACTTGACGTTCTGTTCTGAGCTTCTGACAAATATAGGTCTACAAGGATCATATAGCATCACGCAAGTTTGTGAACTAATAATGTCATCTTGAAAGCTTTGTATTTTTACCAAAGAGAGAACGGCAACAAATTAACGATGGGGTCCACTAAACATTAAAAGAAGAAGAAGAAGAGAAAGGGGTGAAAGTCGTCATTTTCATATATCCGAAATTCCAGAATAATGCTTGAATAATCCTACAGCTGTAACAATTTGTGAAGACGTATCAATTAAACGGCAAACAATTGTCACGGGCACTCTGGTTATTAGTTACAAATCGTTGACATATAGTTTGGTTTTGTATTTAAAAAGAGATTTTCCTAAAAATGTGGAAATATCACCTTACTCATATCCCTATTTGCTCGTGAGCACTCTCTTGTCACTGTGAAAAACATGCCAAAAGATGCTTGTAGTTCTATACTACAGAACAGATTTTAGATATGTCAAATAAGTAAAAACAACAACAATACAGACCAATCTGTTCCTTTTTATTTATTTATTTTCTCAAAATAAGAAAGATCATAATTCGGAAGTTTATGAATTGTTATTTGGCTGTAAACATTTAGTATACAAGCCATACACAATGTGTTATGTGATAATAACCGGTCGCAGTTTGGCTTGGTTACTAATAAGCGTAGCAGCGTTTATGCTAATAGTTACTGGTATTGTGACTCCTAAATGGCTTTTAGGCCAGCCTATAGTCACAAATGAAAACAATATTACTGGATTTTTTGTGCCCACTGTAGGGCTTTCTAATCGGTTTGTATACATTTATAAAGTACTATCCCGTTTCTACTGGTATTTAGCCCTATTCGTTACTCACATAATTTAAAAAAAAAATAAATGAAATAATTGTTTTTTCCAGTTGCATACGAATGGTCCAAGATGACAACAGTTGTACTCCATTTTCATTTTATGGACTTACAACAGACTCAACTATATATCCAACACCTTGGAAAGCTGCAATGTTCTTTTTATCATTATGTGAGTAAATATTTTTTTATTCTTTCATGCTATGGACAAGCCATGTAATAAATAATTTTACAACAGGTAGCTTTTGTGAGATTGTGTAAAAAATATCTCAAGTGAAGTGTGAATTATACATCCTCTATGTTTTTTAAATCTCTTTGTGCATTCTGTATTTATATGAGTGTGTCTTGAACCTGCATTCCATTACAACCTGGTCATACATGAAATTTTATGATTGGTTGTTTAAAATGTTGAGCCACTTTTAAGTTTGGATGACACTGTGTATCAATGTATACTCAAATCAAGAACTTCAAAATCCTTGGCTAAGGATACTTCAATCTGCTACTTTGTTATATATCAAATTCTAATAAATGCAATCTGTCCGCATAGTATTAAAAAAAAACAAAACCAATGTCTATGTGTTGTTCTAGACTATCCTCTACATGTATGCTAAATTAAATTGAGATCTGTTCAGCAGTTTAGGCTACAAACTCTAACAAACATCCATCCATCTAAACTTTAACATTTATAATGTGAAGAATGATTGTTTTTAAGCTATAATCATGATTTAATTATTTTTCAGGTGCGGCAATACAATTCTCAACTGTGCTGGCTGGAATCTTTGCATGTTGTGTGCAGTCTGTGTTTAAGAAAAGTGTGATCTCACTTGCTGGTGCCACTCAATCTCTAGGAGGTAAGATACTTTGGATTTTTTAAGTGATTCTGTATGTGTTGTTATATATAATGATTGTTTGATAATCTCATTAAAATTCAGTCAAATAGTACACAAATAATGCAAATAGCAGTGAGTATGGAGTGCAAGAATACTTGTGCAGTTAGCTGCACAAATGTTATACATTTCCAAAGTTGATAAAATATGGATAGTCCTTCATTTCCAACAATACATAATGCATATAAATTTTTTTTTAAATTGCAAAACCACCGCTTGACCACTATCCCACCTAGACCAAGGTAAAGATGTGGTTGAATGATGGCATGCGCTAGTTTAGAAAGTACCGATTCACATTGCTCTTGAAAGGAACACTGATGCCGGCGACTTATTCCACTCCTTCATATATTCATCAGTAGTGCATGTACTCATGTTCAGAAGCAAACAAATTCTAACATACATACATATTATTGAAAACTATGGGATATACAAGTTTCTGTAGTTTTTTCAATCATACTTTCATACTAATATTACAAATGCGAATGTTTAGATGGATGGATGTTTGTTAGCGTTTGTATTTTAAACGGTTTGTATTTTCCTAATTCCAAGTGGACGGAGTCGCGGGCGAAAGTTATATACATATTTTTGTAGCTAACTGTACAATAGAATTTTTATCTCTATCACTTTAAAATAATTTTGTATTGGTTTAATGGAAATAGATAGTAATAGATATACTTGGTATAAATGTTTCAGGTTTATTTGGTGTGGTAGGACTTCTGCTGTATCCGTGGGGTTGGGGTTCGCAGAAAGTTAAAAAACTCTGTGGTGAAAATTCGGAGCCTTATTTACCAGGAGATTGTTCACTTGGTGAGTTTTTTCAATCTTACTAATATTATAAATGCAACAGTTTAGATGGATGGATGCATGGTTGGATGGATGGATGTTTGTTAGAGTTTGTAGCCTAAACGGCTGAACGGAACTCGATGAAATTTGGCGTAGATGTAGGGTATGGTCTGGAATAACACATAGGCTACTTAATTTTTTTTCAATTGCACGCGGACGGAGTCGCGGACGAAAGCTAGTATAAAAATAATATAAACCATTCCTTATTGTTATTTAAAGAAATGCCTTCTCTTCTGGATCCTATACCACCTTCGAACTTTTTATTATAAAGTAGCGCTCGTCACTCCGTCCGCGTGGAATTAAAAAAAGAAAAGCAAGTAGCCTATGTATTCTTCCAGACTATGTTCTATAACTATGCCAAATTTCATCGAGATCTGTTCAGCTGTTTAGGCTACACACTCTAACAAACATCCATCCATTCAAACTTTCGCATTTATAATATTAGGAAGACTAGCTGTTACTCAGCAATAACGTAGCTTTTAAATGGTTTAAGATTTTTTTTTAATTGGCCCAGTAATTTTTGAGATATTTCAATACATATAAAAACATAAAAATGAAAATCATACCTCTTTATATTAGTTATTTCTAATTAATAATATTGTACATATATAACTTCTGTTACTCAGTGATAACATAGCTTTTTAATGGTGGAAGAGATTTTTAAAATTGGCTCAAAAAAAAACAATTTTTTCCTCTTTTTATTAGTATAGAAAAGAAAACAGTATTACATATTTCACTGTTATGTGTTTTTTTCTATATTTAAGTTATTTTTTGTTTTCAAGGCTGGGCATTCTTCGTAGCAGCAATGGGAGTGGCTCAAATATTCCTGGCCAGTGCATTATCAAAGTCCGCGGACAAAGCTGCTAATTCCGATAAAGTCCAGTTCCAAATGGATGATGGGAAACAATTAATTTGTATTGCTTAATTTGTGTACGAGGAAGAAAATTTCCTACCCATAATGAAATATTTGATTATCGCAATGCAATTATATCGTAACATATTTACTAAACTATACCTCTTATGTTTACAGTTTGTTGTACTATTTTCGATCATGGGTAGGGAATATATTTCCTTGACTGTAAACGATAATTTTGTAAACAAATCCTTTATTTTACGCACAGAATTGTTTTTGAAAGTGTTTTAGTCATTTGTTTTAGAACAAACATGATATTATTTTTTAATTATAAGTAATATGTCAATAATTTTATAATAAGCAGATGGATATTTTTTTTAAATAATTTGCTTCTGATTTAATGATGATTACTTGAAAAAACTAACTTTAAAAGTATTATAGTATGAATGTAGTTAATGATTTTGATAGTCTTGTGAAAACTATGTATAGTCTAACAAGGATATTTGCTAGGTTAGTCAGCTGTAATAATTTAGTTTGACTTATGCCCACCGGTTCAGATATCTTTGTTGGACTATAACTTGACATCAAATCTTTTTGGAATCTCTATAAAATATGTTAAAAATCGCATTTTGTGACACTAGCTATTGCTCGCGACTACTCGCGTGAAATTAAAACTTATAGCCTATGTTACTCACAGATAAATAACCTTTTTAACGGTGAATTTTTAAAATCGGGTCAGTAGTTTTTGAGTTATTTCAATACATACAAAAATAAAAAAGTTTCCTCTTTATAATACTAGTATAGATAAACCAGTCAATTGACCACATAGATTAAAATATTAATTAGTTATCTAATCAAGGTGCTTCTAACAGATAATATATTTAACAGACATATATCTCAAGATATTTACTATATAATTTAAATATTTACTGATTTTTTTATATATAACTTGTTTAAGAATAAAAAAGCCCTCATATTGCGTAAAAATATTTTACTATTTCCATTCTATTTCATAATTTGATAAAGTAAAGATGGCGATTGAAGTGTTGAAATATTTTTATATTTATAATTAAGCCATGAGATTAAGGGCCTGTCGCACCACTGGCTGATAATTCAGATAGCTTAAAAATGACGTCACTGTCAGTTAAGGGAATAAAATCAGATATTTCCATCACATATTTTATATGTTGGATTGTTATCAGAGAATTTACAGTTTGGTGGGACAGGCCCTTAATATATTTTATTAGTATTGTGCAGTTTTATAAAATAGCTTTTACTTGAATTATATATTTCTATAGGACTTAAATTATTTAAACTTTCGTGAGACATTTTATAATTAATTATTTACGGCTTACTCACGTTTTTTTTTTCTTTTTCCGGTGACGGCACCGACCAGTTTCGCGTGCGAGGTGCGACGCGAACGCGACACATACTTAACCCTCGCCCTGAAGAAGGACCCCCGCAGGGTCTGAAACTGGTCGGTGCCGTCACCGGAAAAAGAAAAAAAAACGTGAGTAAGCCGTAAATAATTAATTAATTCTATAGGACTGTTTTACCGAGCATTTTGTTGAAATCTTTCTTTACAAAGGATTTCAAACTAAACAGTCCACATATATTTATATACTGTTACCCATAGACTGATAAACTTCCATTTTACGTAGTTTTTAGTATAAATAAGATTTAATGTTTGTGCCTATAACCGTAGATTTTCACTGTCATAACAAATGCATATTGTAGTTGTCTCTTTTAGAGCGCACACACTTAAACTATCTGAATTATTTATCTTTGATTCCTATGAGTTTATATGGAGGTGCATACTACTCGGTTTTTAGTTGTGCAACTAAACAGTTGAAAGCTGCGAAACAATTGACAATCGCACAACAGTTGTGCGATAGTTTAGTCAAAGGTGGTCGCCCTCTATTAACCGATTTCCCAAAAGAAGGAGGTTATCAATTCGTCTGTTTGTTATGTCAAGAATAATGAATGACTTACTTAATGCAAGTGTAAGGGCAGTGGAAATCTTTTTTTTTAGATAGAAAGAAATGCATTTATTTCTCCCTAGCTGTTGCTCGAGACTTTATCCGCGTGATGTAAAAAAACATAGCCTATGTTACTCACTGATAACGTAGCTTTTTAATGGTGAAAGATTTTTTGAAATCAGTCCAGTAGTTTTTGAGTTATTTCATTACATACAAAAATACAAATCTTTCCTCTTTATATCAGTATAGATAAAGTAGATAAAGCTTATGTTTGTTGAATGCAGAAGAATGATACAAAACACTTTAATCATTAAATTTATGCTATTTTTCTACTTCTTCGTTCTTTAAGAGCTTGAACACATTAACAGCTTTAAAATAAAACGCTCAGTATTATTTTTATAATTATTTCGCTGTTTTATTTTTTGTTAGCTAGGGTTAGTCTTTTCCCTCTGAATTTAACCCCTAGGGCATATAGATGTCCGAGTATACCTCCTATAAAAATGTAATTACAATAAATGGACTATCAGAAATAGAACTGACTAACCTGTAAGCGCAATTTTTATATTTTAATCATTTTTAATAAAGAAATAAAGTTAAATTGTCAAAAGGAAATATTAAACGATAATCATATTAGTGTTTAGCATGTTATAGTTGTGAAATTCAATTATCACGATTTATTTATATTTTTATAAAAGTAATACTCAATAATTACCAGTTTCATGTATTTCATATTTTACATGTCTATTTAATATTACTAATTTTTTTACGACTGAGGAGTTAGTGACTATTATGTTTTTAAGCTTTTTATTTTTTGCACTGATTTTTTATATGTAAATTTTGTACCCTATTAATATTAAGAAATTTTATATACGCATTTATTGTATACTAATTTACAGAAATAAACTTTAAAAAATAATTTATTTGTTTTATTTGCAAAGACACCAGTAAAAAATTTACCCGAATTATCTTTACTGAAGTAAAAGATTGTGTTTTGTCTTTTTTATACTATAGCTGTTGCTCGCGACTCGTCTACGTGGAAATTAAAAGTATAAAATTTACGTTTGTCCCTTATTTCAACCTTTACACAGTAACAAAAATCTCTATGTATGTATATTTCTAAGCCCTGTAGTTTGTCAGGTGAGAAACCGCCAACAAGAATTCGCCGAAACAGCGAAGCTACCGCTTCCCCTAACATTCCCAAATGCAGATTTGTACCTACCTTTAATCGACGGAGGAGAGGACGCCTAAAAAAGAATACTTCCTCTTCCTATGCGCCTTCAACATCAAATCTAATTCTCTTGCCATCTTTATGAGGGGAAAGAGAAATAAAATTAAGCCTCTGGAAAAAGTTATTTACTTTATGGTTTTAAATTTTAACATGATTTTAATTTTCAAAATATACATTTTCAAATTAAAAAAAGGTGATTTTTTTTTAAATGGAACGTTTTTGTTAGTAAATAAAAAAGTATAAAACACTGTCGTTTGTTATTTTGCCACTTTATTATATAAAAAAGCTAGAATTTTATAAATTGGTAACAGATATTTGTAGTACAAAATAAGCGTCAATTATCAAAATTATAGGGACAATTTTCAATTCCTTGCCATGTAATTGTCATTAAATTGAAAAATTTAAACTAGTTGCTAATAAATAATTCCTATTTAATTGTCTCCGATACATGTAAGACAAGAATTTTACAATCACAACATGGCGGCGATGTCTTCGATTAAATATTGAAACCCTAACCTAGTATGACATGCTAGGACCGCCATTACAGAATACGGCAATTACTGCATCAAAGTTGTAATTTACATTTGCTATTCCAGGTCTTTTATGTTACTGTCGCATTATGTAAGTGATTCCGTGTACTTCTGTATCTTTAATTATTTACGTAGTTAATGTACTTCCTTCCGTCCAATAGAATCTATTCTGAATAAGGTTATTTTACACTACCTACTTATTTTCTTGTATTACATATTTACTAATCAATTTTAAGTTCTGTGTCTAATTAGATGTAAATTAAGGTTATAATTAAGTCGTTTTAAGTTTAAAATTCATTCGTAACGCGTTTTTTCAGTATTACGAAGTATTTTTTTAGTAAAAGAAAAAACATACAGACGAATTGAGTACCTCCTTTTGGGAAGTCAGTCAAAAAGACAAACGAGCAGCGGGAATACCGAGGGGATTAACGACGTCCATGGATATCCGCAACACCAGAGGAACTACAGATGCATTGCCGCCCTTTGAGAAAACGGTAAGCTGTTGCAAAATGTTAATTTGTCTGATAACAATCCAACTTGTAAAATATGTGATAGAAATATCGAATTTTGTTCTCTTATCTAACAGTGACGTCATTTTTAAGCTATCTGAGTCTATCAGTCAGTGGTGGGACAGGCCCTACAATTGAGTAGTGTGTGCTCCCCAATATAAGCTCATAAGAATCAAAGCGAGACAAAACAGTTTAGCGATAGTTCAGTCAAAGATGCACACGCTCTTAGTTTAATCGTAGTTACACAATAATTACCGTTTAATCTATTTTATACGAAAAGATTCAAAAAATCACATCTATCAATCAAAAAGGCAAAGTTTCACGCAGCAATTTTCGAATTCCCTCTTGAAATTCGCGCCATCTTTTATTTGCGGGCGGGAAATGTTTTTATCCAATATGGCGTCGCTTATAGACAATGTAGAACGGGCGAGATTCGCTTGTTGTTTTTGAACATGATTATCATTTTGAATACAGTAAATCAATCAAGAATACCGAGCCAGTGATTACAGACGGACTTTACCCCGAGGGTAGTGTATTCGATGCCTATGCGTGTGAGACATCAATCAAAAGTCGTCTATTTTTCTCTTTCTGATTTAAAAATATCTCGTTAGCTGAACATTTTTTTTTACTTCATATAGCTTACAGTTTTGTACCTTGACAGCGTTAAACTTTTTAAAGATGAAAACGTTTTTCTAACATAAAAGAACAAAAATGTTGTCTATAGTTATGAAACAGTTCCTTAATTATTGACAAATCACGGATAAACCAATATGAATTACACAAATAATAACATAATGTATGGCTAAGAGAGTCTGTGTATCGATAGTTCTTTTGCCTTTCAATTAAAAAAAAAATGAAAAAGCTAAACATTTGTGTGGTCCAAACACGTAGGTTACAAGTTATAAATACAAAAGGTTGTGTATTCCAGGCTGGTAACAAACCGACCAATGGCGGCGTTGTAGCCATACACTCGGTCACGATTCGAGCGGCCATACATATCCTAATGCTGTTTTCCTTTTACAATACTACAAAACATTCGAGAGGTTGTTGTTATTTTATGATATACAGCGAATAAATCCTGCCTCTCGCTACGTAAACGATCAATAAATCGTTACTCGATCTAAAGGTAATATCGATTCGAGAATTTGCAGTAAGTTAACTGGTAATATCTTAGTAAATATTTATGTACTTGAGTTATTTACATATTACATTAAAACTGTTATGTAGTAACTTAATACACTGGTTTTATTTATGATTTTTATAGACTGGACATAGAATAAAAACCAATACAACTAGTTATGTATATGTTAATGAATACTCAATGCGTTAATTTAGAAATAAGCCCTACTAATTGAATAAAATAATGCGAATAATTTGACCATCATTCGCGACTTCCAGATATCGCTATTGAACAAATGCATACACGTTGAGACTAAACGTTGCCCTCAATCAGGAAATAATAACATTTTATTTCATTCCAGTGTAATTTTTATTTGCAACATCTTTCACTCGCGAATATGTCCGCGCGAAATTAACGACATCATAAATAACTAGCCATTATTACAGATTAACCTCGACAGATGTAAATTTCATCGAGATCCGTCCAGCTGTTTATGCTAAGTCAGTCTAAGAAACATCCCTCCATCTATACTTTATAATATTAGTAAGATTAGTAAGATATAGACGCTCGCTTTTCCGAAAGCCGAATAGAAATAAATCGAATTATAATTGTAGCTTAGTGTTGGACATTGACTATTATCGTTACCTTTTATTTGTGTAATTAATTACATAATACGTAATTATAATCTACTGTTTGTAGTCAACATTCTTATTGAGAAAGTTATTGTATAACTTTGCTTCCTCAATTAAAAGGGTCATTATGATTTTATACTGTAAATATCTTGATGTTTGATAGGATGTAGTGCTATCGCTAAGACAGTAATTTACTAGCTGATCGTGACTTCGTCTGCGTGGAACCAAAATAGTAAAAAACGTAGATAAAGTAGCTTTCTAATGGTGAAAGAATTTTTGGAATCGTCCCAGTAGTTTTTGAGTTATTCTAATGCATACAAAAATACAAATCTTTCCTCTTTATAATATTAGCACAGATATACTAAATCAAACATAATGTTACTTTATAATTTTGATATCAATATCGCCTAGTAAAAATCATTTACACGATGTGTCCGTCGCTTTGGAAGGGTTATTTTTTTATAAGAACAACGTAATGTACATAACGATAATTGTTTTGTAACACTTTTCTAAAATATCTGAAGATATTTTATACCCATACTAGCTGTTCCCGTGCGGGTTTATCCGCATGAAATTATGAAAAATTTAATTTATTGTTTACTTGTGTCAAATTATCAATTGCAATATTAAAATGACATGGCATGATGACAAACCATGGCAACCTTGCATCCTTGATGTTGACAGCAACTTATGGTCTCTTTCCCACATTAGGGTTTTTATCCAAAATATTTACCCCCTGTGTTTAATCTCGTGAAAATATATAGCCTAAAGCGTGATGTAAGTATAGGGCTTTTTATTAAAAAAAGAATTATACAAAAATATGCTGTAATTGCTGACATCTTAGGCAACAAAGAAGTGTGTGTTTACGCTTTATTATAACAGTATAAATAGATGAATGTCCATCACTGCCTTATTTCAAGTACTAAAGCTTTATACCACTTATTTTTAGACTATCAATTTCTAACAGTATCTTAAATACGTACCTGTTTAAAAGTTAATGCCCTTTAATTGGTATACGGTAGTTAGACGGTTTATGTTTCCGTGATATAATTACAGCGTTCAGTGGAAGCCTTGCTTTAGGGCAGATGTTACTGGCTTCCAGATCATTATAAAACACAGTTCATCGGCTTACATCTGTGAGTTTTTGTTACTACATTTACGTAATAAGTCATTTTTTCAGGAAACAAATCATTTCATAAGATTTTTCTAGTTGCCTAGTTTATTTATATCATCGCAATTTTAAAAAGAAAAACAATTGAACACACAGTTTTCTTTGTACATTTAATTAAATTACTAATCTATATTTTAAAAGGTAATTTTGTTATAAAAATTCTTATGCTCTTGATTTAGTTACAATTTAAATTTTTAATAGTGTTGTTTTTTTAAATTTGGAATGTAAATTAGTCTGGATTCCATATATCAGGAACAGTTTTAATTTGTAGCCATTTTAAGGTTTAAATCCATCACGCAACCCCGAAATAACTCGCAGTCCGAAGCCAAATCACTACGTTTTCGCTTTCGCTGATCAAGAAGTGACCACGGTTTATGTAAGAATTTAAAACAATAATAATAATTCTTACTATACGAATTAAAATAAACAATAATAAATATTTTATAAGGAAATTTAGTTTGTCTTGAGTAATTTGCATGTCGACGGTATTTTTTATAATTGTTTTTACTAGTAGATAAGATTCATTAAAACAGGACTTAAGTATTATACGCTAAGTATACTTTAAAAGTTAGTGTTTAATACTTTTAATCTGAAATAGTAAGTTAAACTGTTCGTGTTGAAATTTACTGTTTATTTTAAACTAGCTGTTGCTCGCGACTTCACCCTCGTGAAATTAAAAAAAAATATAGCCAATGTTACTCATTGATAACATAGCTTTTTAACGGTGAAAGAATTTTTGAAATCGGCCCAGTAGTTTTTGAGTTATTCCAATACATGCAAAAATCCAAATACATAAATCTTTCCTCTTCATTATAATAGTATATCGTAAAGATTTATAAGATTTAGAAAAATAGAAGCATTTAACTGTTACCTTTTTACTTAACAGGTAAAATTATTAATTTATGTAAAATCTTCCGTTGTACTAATAATTTTCTATCACATATTCACCCTAATAACAATCCACACAACCAATATATCATGCACATGTAGTGCGCCGTGAGAACGAACCGGGAATCGAACTCCCTATAATCAACCAATCGCAGCTCCGCAATTAGTCCGCGTCAGACATATGTACGTACAATTTATATATATGTGATCTATACTAATATTATTAAGAGGAAATATTTGTATTTTTATATGTATTGAAATAACCAAAAACTACTGCCCGATTTCAAAATCTTGCATCAATGAATGGCTACGTTATTACTCAACAACATAAGCCATTTTTTTACTATTTTTTATTCCACGTAGAGAAAGTGTCTTTTAAAATAATAGTCTGATAGAAACACTGGCTTTCTGAATCTAATTTAATTTATCAAACAATTTTTCTCGTCTCTATGTGGATCAGAGGTTTCCGCCCTCCAAACATATGTGCTTTTCAGTTTTATTTATTGAAATAAAGCGATAATTGTAGCATAAATATATACGATAGCAGCTATGGTCCAATTCGCTGTACCAAAGCGTCACGTTAAAAGGCTAAATTTCCTTTGCACGTGTGACGATTATTGCGACGTAAATCTATACTAGTATTATAAAGAGGAAAGATTTGTTTATATTGAATTAATTCACGTAAAAACTACTGGGACGATTTAAAAATTCTATCACCATTAAAAAGGTAATAGATATAAAATATTATAAATGCGAAACTTTAGATTCTTGGATTTTTGTTAGAGTTACAGCCTAAACGGTTAAACGAATCTAGATGAAAATTGGCAAAGGTGTAGAACAGTTGGAAGAACCTACATATTATAATACTAATTAAGCTTTTTTTAAATTCCGCAAAGACGGATTCGCAGGCGATAGCTAGTATGTAAATATGTAAAATATTTGCAGCCTGTACATATTAAACGGTCAATAATAATGCCCCCTGTTAATTATACTGCCGATAGAATACATAGAAACAGTAAAAAGACCAGATTTCTAGAAAATTCTTTATGATAATTTATTGATAGAGCGTGCATATTTCTCTATTTCCTTCCTACTTTAATATCCACAAGGCGGTCGTACATAGCAATTTGAATGATTACCTTGACTAGATAATGAGGATGCATTTTAAATCTACGAATAGAAAAATAAAAATGCAATTTTTATTCTAAAACTTGCTAACAAGTGTACATACTTACGCTTTGTTCCTACCTTCTTTATAATCATGAAAGGGCGAAAATATACAGGACAAAAGAACGCAAAATCTCGCTAGTCCGTTATGCACATTTAAACTTTTTCTAAATTAAATATTATCCAGTAGTTTTTGAGTTTTTAAGAAAAGCGCTCAAAGTCAGAGTCATCTGAAAGTAAATTTTCGTATTCTGTTAAAATTTTCGTTAAATAACTGCTATCATAAACTATACATCATTCAAAATGTTATCAATCAAAATTAAAACATAGTTTTACCAAACGCATCAAGCAGTTATCAAATGCAGAAAGGATTCGACGATTTTGTTAAAAAAAATCTGGAAGTTGATCAGCTAATTGCGGGGCTAATTCCCCCGCCTCGGGGTAAGATTACCGACCAGGAATCAAACTGTATACCAGGAGATCATAAGTCATGTGTTACCTCGACACACAAGATTTATTTTATACAAAGCAATTTGGGAATGATAAGTGACTGCAAAATATGTTTACATGTTACGTTACGAGGAGGGATGAATCGCATGTAACAAGACGGGCGTTAGTTATGAATGTGGTATACTGGTAGAGGTAGACCTAGAAAGAGATGGATGGAATGCGTGAAAGGTGACATGATCAAGAAGGGAGTGACGACGGATGACGTATGATAGAGTTATTTGGAGGAGGAAAACCCGGTGGCCGACCCTACGGGAGCCTACTCCCGTGGGGTACTTATCGAATGGTTTTTATCCTTTAAGGTAGGGGGACATGATAAAATGACTACAAAATATGTCATACATTTTTCAAGTTTATTTATTGCAATATACAGTATCTATTGCTTGTATGTTAAGGTTTTAATTATATTTTATAGGATACTAAGAGCGGGCTCACATCGTTGACTAAACTATCGCACAATTGTACGATTGTCGATTGTTTTGCAGACAATTCAACTGTTTGTATAACTAAAAATCGAGTAGTGGGCACACCTTCATATAAGCTCATAGGAATCAAAGCGAGACGCGAGAGTCCGCGCTATCAATAGATACCATGCTTTCATATTTACTGCGACAATTTACCCAAAATGGTTCATACTTCTTCGGACTTCACTTCTACAAGGTGGTGAATTAAATCATTTATTTATTATATTGTAATAAAGAACTACAAAGATTTTTGCTACACTAGTTTATTACATAACACTTATTATAATCATATAGCTTATTTGTTGGTAAAGATTACTATACTCTTAGAAAACAATTTGTGCAACTATTCGATAACAGATGGCGTTGACTATACTTATTAGAACTACAAGCAGCAAAAGTATACGCAAAGACTTAATAAAGGCATGATTTAGATTGTAATTAAAATGTAAATAATTATACCTTTCATTTTATTTTAATGTAAATCACAAAGAAAAGAAACAATTTTCAATCGCACATTTCAAATACCATACTGTAATTAATCGATAACTGTAAAAATATACATTTATTTTCATAAAAAAAATAACAGTTTTACATAATAATTTAAACGGTAAAAATCCAAGATCTACGAATGAAAAACAGGTCATTTACAATTCTCATATAGCGGCCATTCGTAGAAATCTGATCTTAGTTTAATTCAAACGATTAACCTGGCTCGGTTCTCCAACCCCGTACCTAAATACAAAACAAACTAAAGAACAAACAAAACGAAACGGGCCCAGAACCTGTGGCAAGCGGGTAATTGTTCCTTATCACGCGAACGACGCACGCAACATACAACGTATAAGATTTTGCGAAAGTATTAGTCAAGGCGATATCTAAATGCCTTTAAGATCATTGGTTTTAAAGTTCTGTTCGTTATCAGTAGACCTCATTTAATATTTATCCAAATACTAGCTTTTCATGGTTTCATCTGCTTGATCCGCATTTCATGACTTATTACCCAAATTAGTCATCTTCTAAATTATATAGCGTTAAAATATATAGCGAGCCGCAAGTGTAGGGCTTTTCATTACAAAAAATATTCAAAAACATACTGAGATTGTTGACATCATACATAACAAAGCATATGTCCTCTTTACTATATTAGTATAGAAGAAGTAACAAGTGACT
The DNA here is from genome assembly GCF_000836215.1 of Papilio polytes. Classification (NCBI taxonomy): domain Eukaryota; kingdom Metazoa; phylum Arthropoda; class Insecta; order Lepidoptera; family Papilionidae; genus Papilio; species Papilio polytes. The sequence goes on along the minus strand of NW_013525269.1, from coordinate 1,465,141 downwards.
ACACAATAGGAAATGGACTGGAATTAATTTAACGGTGAGGTTGTTTCGTATCGCACTAGTTCGGAATATATTTCCAAGATACCTTCCAATCTTAAGGACTGAAGACCAAGGGTGTCTTTACCCGATGTTGCTATTTATTGCGGGCACCCGGGCCCCGTCCCTGGGGGACGCCAGAACAGACTTGCTTCTTTTGAAGTTGTTATTAGTTTTTACACTCGGACTATCAATAGTTAATAGGTCTTAAAACAAGCTACAATAAGGAAATTTATCAGCCGTTAGACTCCTTCCCTTCTCGTCTTTTTTGTTTGCCTCGTTACTAATAAAAAATTGTTCGTTCTATTTTATGCATTTTAGTCTAGAAAGCTTATGCGGTTTTGAAGTGTAAACTTCTGAAGACTTCTTGCGAGTGTTACAGCAGAAAGACAACCGGTTTTATTGGTTTTTACTATTTTTAGTGGAATTAATAGCAGGCATATTTACATAGTATTTTGCGTACCTAAATATCTTTCTACAAATGCTGTCGAATTTTAAAATCGTTCAATGTGAATTGTATATCTTAAAAATCAATGATTATATAGTACAACATTGTATAATCAAAACAATCGAAGTTTTCGGATACACAATGAGTAACGGTAATAAAAAAAGGATGTGCACCAAACAAGAACGATTGAACGAAATTCTATCGGTCACTAGATCAATAGACTTATGGCCCGTTAATTACACGTCCGATCAGATATTATTCGTTGTAATAACACGTTGCATTTACGTGGAAAAAATCAAATTTATTGCCCACGAGACGTTCACTGATTGATCGGTGATGAATCGATAGAGCAGAGAATGTGTAGAGTAGTCATTGTTATGACAAAGTTTTCTCAAAATATCTGTGACATGGGAAATGTAAAGAAGATTGTAGTGCTGTCCATTAATTGAACAATACAAAAAATAATAAGGCCCTAAAATAGATACAATCATAATGACACTAAGCTTTACTCTACTCTCGTCTTCCCGATTTCCATAGGAATTTTCTTCATGACGTTTTTAACAAGCTGTATGTTGGTGTCTTCTTATCGCCATCTTTACGAATGATGGCCAGGCAACTGAAAACAAAAGTTTGTTGTTAAAAGAAACAAAACCACAGTTATTTGCGGGTATCTAATTTGCGACAGCTCTTGTTAAAAGTGATTATCACTTAATAATTTAGACACTATTTTGAGTTTCCTGATTGCATTTGTTTTCTGTAAGAAAATCGATATCTTGTCGATCTTAAAAGTTTTACAACCAACGTCTCCATAGTTTCCTTAGTAAAATTTTAATTGATGCATCGTTTCCTTCATTCTTATTTTTGGACATATTAAATGTTCGTTCAAAATATTCCGGAATGCCGTCGAGATATCGTGATTTAGTGCCGCGAGCGGCTGACGCGATCCGATGATAAAATGTATTAGTTTCTTATTAAAAATACGCCCGTTGTAGGGTGTGGGTCGGAGGGTCGAATACGAAGTTTTTGTGCCTTTACCTAATACAAAATAAGGAAATTTTACTAATAATTCGACACGAAAATCGTATTTGCCGACACAACAATGTGCATATATGATTGCATATCGGGGATTTAGACAAGGGTTGGCAACGCATCTACAATTGCGGATGTATATGGGCAGCGGTCACTTCGCAACTTTGGCAGATTCAGGTGGCCGATTGCTCGTTTGCCACCATATGTTATAAAAAAAAATTGAAGCTCGGGAGCTAATTCAAACTAATTTAATGTACTACCATCCCTTGTTCATAAGCAAATAGTTTAAAGAAAGGTAAGGAAATAGGAAGTTATATATTTCGTGTCCCCTTCAATGTAAGACAATGAAAGATATATCATCTTAAACAATAATTACCTAGAATAAATCTCATTTTTTAAGTAAAAGCGTATTAAGTGTGACTGTCA
>NW_013525269.1:1461466-1463000 GCF_000836215.1 Papilio polytes | reverse complement strand
AAATAAGGAAATTTTACAAATAATTAGATACGAAAATCGTATTTGCCGATACAACAATGTTCATATATGATTGCATATCGGGGATTTAGACAAGGGTTGGCAACGCATCTACAATTGCGGATGTATATGGGCAGCGGTCGCTTCGCAACTTTGGCAGATTCAGGTGGCCGATTGCTCGTTTGCCACCATATGTTATAAAAAAATTGAAGTTCGGGAGCTAATTCAAACTAATTTAATGTACTACCATCCCTTGTTCATAAGCAAATAGTTTAAAGAAAGGTAAGAAAATAGGAAGTTATGATAAATATTTCTTTTCTCTTTTAATGCAAGACGATGAAATATATATCATCTTAAACAATAATTACCTAAAATAAATCTCATCTTTTAAGTAAAAGCGTATTTAGTTGGACTGTCAAGCAATGACATAGTTTTAACATGATATTTCTTGCTTCTTACTTAATATTTAAATGGGAAAGTTTAGATCCATGAATGATTTCTAGAATTGGTAGCCTAAACTGCTGAACGGATTCCGATAAATGGCATAGTTGTATAGAATAGTCTGGAAGAACACATAGGCTACTCACTTTTGTTTTTTTAATTCCACGCCGACGGAGTCGCGGTCGAAAGCTAGTACATAATAATTAAAACAGTTTTTTTTTTTAAATTATAATGTCAGGTACCATTCGAAAACAATAACTTATTTTGTTTTAGAAAGATATCAAAAGGCTAGGTATTATGTAATTTGATTGAAATTTGAACGACCTATTTGACTTGCTTTGGATGTAGGCGGTTCTTCGAATAAAGGTAAAGGTATATAGGTAAATATACTCTAGAGGATAATACTGTTTCTAGTAATAAATCAATGTAACTAAGATAAGAACAAAATTAGCATAGACGTCATCCAGACCAAGCTGGGGCAGATTGCTTGTTTGTAATCTATATCTATACTATTATAATAAAGCGTAAACAAACACTTCTTTGTTGCCTAAGATGTCAGCAATTACAGTATATTTTTGAATAATTCTATTTTTAATAAAAAGCCCTACACTTGAGTCACGCTTTAGGCTGTATATTTTCACGCCATTAAACTTAGGGGGTAAATATTTTGGATAAAAACCCTAATGTGGGTAAGAGACCAAAAGTTGCTGCCAACATCAAGAAATAAAGATTGCTAAGGTTTGTCATGTCATGCCATGTCATGTCATTTTGACATTTGCTATTGATAATTTGACAAATGTAAACAATAAAATAACATTTTCATAATTTCATGCGGATGAAGTCGCATGGGAACAGCTAGTACAAATATATTTGCTGAATTACAGTTGGCACGTTTGACGTACAAACTCCAATAAGTACATACATTTGTCTTAGAAATATTATAATTTTAAGAAACCTTGCAAATTTTCTTTCAATTAATAAAGCTTTTATGGATTAGGTTGGATATAAAAAGTGTACATATGTACTTAGAAGTAACTTGAAGGACGTTAAGTTTAGATATAGGACGACAAAAAATATCCAGTTCTAAGCATACCGA
>NW_013525269.1:1427560-1461008 GCF_000836215.1 Papilio polytes | reverse complement strand
CTACTGTTCTCATATAAATAATATCTCTTAGCGAGTTAAAAATGTTGTAATAACGGTAAAATAATATTATACCTTTTTCTGTATTTACCAACGTGTGAAATTTTTCGTGATGTTATACACGGTCTTACTTTTCTTGCGGAATACTTAATCTATGCTTGAGATGACAATAGAATTGTATTTGTATTCTATTCTATATCATTATCACCAGCTAATTAAGCATAAGGACTTAAAAAATAACCCATAACTTACCCAACCTGGGTAAGTTATGGTAACTTACCTATCCTGGGTAAGTTATGGTAACTTACCCAACCTGGGTAAGTTATGGGTTATTTTTCGGCACAATTATTGAGCTCGGAATATACACATTTTACTTATCAATTGCAGTGGCAAGTTAACGGGTCTGACAAAACTTCCAATACATTCACATTTACCAGTATGTATTCTAAATGCAAAAGCTTAAATGGATAGATGGAGGTTGTTACTATAATGCGTATCTCCAGAACGGCTTAACGGATATCGCTAAAATTTAGACAGAGACGAGCTTGAACAAGGAGGAACGCGCGAAGAATAAATAAGAAGAAAATAACCAAAACTAACAACATTTAATAAAAATATACAAATTGAGAATTACGTACAATATAAATCAGCCTAGCGTTGTGACATCTTATTGAAGACTCAATCAATTATTTACAAAAAGAATTTATAAAAAAAATTTAAATTCTTATTTTAAAAAAGGATTAAAAGTAAAAACACAAAAAGTTTTATTGCATCGCCAACATATTGAAAGAATGACTTTAAACTGTCGTGGTTTTTACAAATATAATGTTCAGTCAGCCCGTGAACATGGCGCATGCAACTGTGCCGAAATATCGGGAGCTAAAACAATTCAATCGTGGTAAGGAACCAGTATCTTACGGACATTATAGATTCAAAGAACATATCTACGAATTAGTTTTTTTTTTATTTCGCGCTGACTTTTATTCGTTTAAAATCCAGGATACGTGAAAATCCTTCAAAGCCACATTTTCAAAACAAAATTGTATTTAGATAAATGAAATAAAAAATAACTCCGTCTAATCCACTAGCGGGTAACAAAAAAGTTTCTACAAAAGATAATTTCTTCTCGATAAATTCATAATTACAGCTTGTAACGTACATTTATCGAATTAATCCATCGGTTATATACCAAAAGGTATCAAGTTCGGCCCGCTTCGGCTTCCGAAAGGGATTTTAACTTTTTTAACATACAAATCTTTTCGATTCATAAATCTTGACGAAAGTATATTTAAGAAAAATGTCTTAAAAGCAATCAATTTTGAAATTGCACAATTGACAGATACTATACGATTAGAAATACAAAACTTTGTCAAATTTTATCGAGATCCATTTAGCAGTTTAGGCTACAAGCTCTAACAATCATCCATCGAAACTTTCGCATTTATAATGTTAGTAAGATCACTGTAATTCTGGTAAGAGCGGGCGCACACCTTTGAGTAAACTTGTTGTCGATTGTCGATTGTTCTTTCTTGTCGTCTAATTCAACTGTTTTCTTGCAAAGTACAAACGAATAGTGTGTGCACCTACATATAAGCTTATAGGAATCAAAGCGAGACTAAACAGTTCTGCGATAGTATAGTCGAAGATGTGCCAAGCACTAAATGTACTAAAATACGTGACGTAGTTGTAACGTTGTAACACGAACCTGTTAAAAAGAGATGTATGCGTTTTAATCAAGATACCGGCTGTCGGTGAAAAGAGAAAAATACTCGTCCGTCGATCATTAATATTCAACGTTGATATTTATAAATATTCAACGAGAATATTTTTAAATATTCAAAATAACTCCATCGATGTCACGACGCGTCGTACATGGAAATGTATTTGAATTAACTTTACACAATTAGCAATTCTATTGCAATAACATTAGGGATCAATTTGTTTTAATCTTAAATATTCTTTAATATAATTTTGATTCGTTTGCGGTCAAAGAACAGAAATTTATTATTACCAGTATGTAAAGCTGATTAAAAATTACTAAAGTCAACCTTATAGTCTTAGTTTTAAGGGATTTTTTTGGATAAAACAAAATGAATGTAATGAATATCATTGTATTGTCATTCGTGAGGTTCTATTTCAAAATAAGATGACGCATACAAAGATTACTCTTCTAAAAAGTATTTTACTCCATTGCAATAGGTTCGTTTTTTGTGTGATTTTAGTGTTTATGTGGTTTTTGACTTTGCGGCTACCTTGCAGAAAGGCGTAGGTTTGGACCCCGCCTAAGGCGTTGTATTTTGTACTTATACAATTTTAAAGTTTTCGTAAATATTGTTACCATACTTGGAAACACGTTTCTAATATTAATTTTAAATTTGTTATATGCTAGATTACTTAGTATTAGAGTAATTTTGATACAATAAAATTACGTAATGCCAACTTAGTGTCGAATATAAGACGTAAAAAAAAAACAGCTACATCATCAGGCAGGGGAGCCTTATTCTACTCTCGTAGAGTCTACGCACCTGGTTTCCGTCCTCCAAATAACTCTAGATCATGACTCCTTTCACGCAATCCACCCATCTCTTTCTATTTTGGTTTCTCTTTCTAATTTTCGTCTACATAACATGGTAAATGTGTTTAGAATAAATCAGTAAGGAAACTTAATAACTAGTGTTTTTAATTTTTATTTACGAATCTATGAAATTGCTTGCATCCAAAATGCTTACTTAAATGGTTTATTTAAACCTATGTTGGCCGCACAGTGGTAACCTTCTATTTATCAACTAAAGCTACAGTTTCGAGAGACATAACTGGGCATTAATTTTTTTATTTTTTTCCCGCGCCCAAACTTATCTGTGTACCATCTAATCACGGTAGCAGCAGATAATAAAAGCTGCTGTTCCCCGAAAGGTCCGCCGTAATTATAACATCGGGTATGTTGCAAGAGGGCCTTAGGCGAACAGGCCAGTTCTGCGCCATCGATGTACAGGATGTTACAAAAATATAGGTTAAAAAAGTCCTCTAAAAAATAGAACTTAAATCGTTTAGATAGGAGTAGACATTCTCATTTTTACAATATTAAACACTTTAGGTATATTATAGGTAATAGGAAAATATTATCTTACTAATATTATAAATGCATAAGTTTAGATGGATGGATGTTCGTTAGAGTTTGTCGCTTAATGTGGTAAACGGATCCAGATTAAATTTTGCATAGTCTGGAAGTTTTTCACAGTCACAAAATAAAGTAGCCTATGTGTTTACATAGGCTACTTTATTTTTTGTCACTTTAATTGTACGCGAATGGAGTTGCGGTCGAAATTTAGTAGAGCATATTTGTTTAGGATCGTACACAGGTGAGAGTTTTTATGTTGTTCCCTTTAGACTGTAATAACTGTAGGTGAAGTTCAGTTTTAAAACACCGACGGCAATCCGTCCTAGGTTTTAACTATTTGCAATTACAGCATATTTTTGAATAATTATTTTTTTTAATAAAAAGCCCTACATTTACGTCATGCTTTAAGCTATATATTTTCACGCCATTAAACTTAGGGGGTAAATATTTTGGATAAAAACGCTAATGTGGGAAAGAGACCATAAGTTGCTGCCAACATCATGTAAGCAAGATTGCCAAGTTTTGTCATGTCATGTCATTTTGACATTTGCAATTGACAATTTGACACATGTAAACAATAAAATAATTTTATGCTGATGAAATCGCACGGGAACAGCTAGTCAAATATATTAAACTCTTGACGTGTCATCATCATCAACACCCTGTATCTACCACTTCTGGAGTTACAGCGCATAAACCTCCCAAAGTTTTTTTTCGGTGAAACAAAAATACAGCATAATAATATTCCTGTTTAACCTCGTCGATCATTTGTAATGCATAATTAATATTTCGGGTGTGTAAAGCCACTCCTGGCACGTCAGCGCTTAACTGCACATTGCTTCACTCGTGCTTAAGAACAGAATTTACTAAAACCACATGAAACATAATAAGAAACGTAAATAATTTTTTTTTTTGGTGTCGGGGGAAGGCAGGGTTATGTAGGATTTGACCTACTAAAACCCCCTCAGTGGCCATCCTCTAGTGACAGACGAAGGTTCCGGGATATGCCAGGATCACACCGGAACATAATTAAGTGACCTAGAAGTTTATTTACAATAAATACAAGACCTACAAAATGTCAGTCTCGAAGTGTAATCGAATCATTACGATTTACTAACGAATATTAAATTTAAAGGAATTTATATTTAGATATTTATCCCTGTCTAATTGAGAACATTGAACTATTTTCAATTATTTTCTTTCAATTAAAATTCTTTCTTGCAAATATACTTATCTAATAAATTTTTCAAAGTTTTATCATAAACAATAAAAGAAATACGATTCAAGAAATAAAGTATAACTTAATTTTGAATAACTTATAATATTAAATTGATTGTAAGTTAGTTAATCAGTTGGTGATATATAAATTGAATTTTCACGAAGACCTAAACATATTCTCCGTTTCAATTTCACCTCATGACATGATTTAGTTACAAAAGTATAAACATTTACAAAACGTCGATGTCAATAAAGTAGTGATGGGCGATGCTTTTTCTGTTAAATCGCAACTTCGCGGTTCGTTATAAGGAGCATTAAAAATCACTTTGCCCCGCACGCGATATCTCGACTATTCGTAAAAACCGTAATGAATACGTTGAGTTGTGACATTCTTATATCGTTAATCGCTACGTTTATCGAGTCTTGAGATGATATTATACTTTTTTATCTATATCTATATATAATAAAATTGGAGTGTCTGTTTGTAATATCAAACGAAAAATTTCAGATTTCGGAAAAATGATGTATTTGCGTTGCTGATAACAAAAATTGCGTTTAAATTTTTTTGTCTGTCTGTCTCTCTGTTTGTCTTTCCGCAAGCCGAGTTTGTTCCGGGTAATCTCCGAAATGGCTGGGCAGATTACGACCGGACTATTACTGAAGGGTAGCTGGCATAGACGGGCACATTACATGCTACTTTTATCCCGGAAATAGCTACGGTTCCCGCGGGATATACTGAATTTGTTTTTGTCATTCCACGCGGACGAAGCCGGGAGCAAAAGCTAGTAAGTAATAAGTACATTTTGATGGTGCATGTAATATGAGTTTCCATGATCGTAACTCATTCGTTTTATTGAGATCTTTTCATATTAAATGCGCTATACTTGTGTGGTCACATTAATTCTAATAGATTTTAGATTGAACGACCGTCCACCCTTTTATGGCACGCTGATATTAGATTGTTAATATGTTTTGACAAATCATAGCGTATGAAGCATAGTTACTTACGTAATGTTGATCTTTGTAATAGGGTACTTCCGGGGATCCTAGTTACTTGAAGACTCTACTGTGAAGATATTATGACGTATAAAACGTTCATTTATAATGAAAATTAAACTTTATTTATAGTTATTAATAAAAATTAACGATATATCAGTTTAAACATAAAAAAACACGTAATGTTAAAGTTTAAAAAAATTAGGACTGGCCATCTCTCCCAGTCCGGGAGTGACGGCCATAGTGGCTGTAGGGAGATGGCCAGTACCTTTTTTGCCTTTCTCTTTGTCCCTGAGATTTTTTGATTCCTTTCTCTTCTCGTACATATATGTATAAATAATAATCTATTTCATATGCGAAAGTTTAGATAGATGGACGATTGTTAGAGTTTGTTTGCCTAAACTGCTGAACGAATCTCGTTAAAATTTGGCATCGATGTAGAATGTTTTCTTACCTTTTAATAATTTTACTGCTGTATCTGACGTACGGAAGACGTAAAGGCTTTTGCAGAATATCAGCGTTTTCACCCCCCGGGGTACTAACATATAGCTGAGCAAAGGCCCTATCAGTTCTGCATTGCAACACATGGTTAGAATGTGTAATAATTGTTGAGTGTTTGTTGTTTTTTTTTTTTATTTCTTTCGGCAATTTGTTTTTGTCATCTGTTATTAGTTTTGATTATAAATAGTTAATGTCTTTTTTTCTCGTTTGTATTTTGTGTTCAAGTGTTTTTAATATGTTGCAATGTGTTTTTGAGCTGATTAAATGTTTATTATTAGAACACATTGGCTACTTACTTTTGTTTTTTAATTCCACGCCGATGAAGTCGCGGGCGAAAGATAGTTAATAATAAACAATTTATACCGATTCAGTGCAATAACAGATTATGAAACTTAACCGCGATGACGTTCATAATCATACTTACGAGTATATTCTAAATGCGAAAGTTTAGATGGATGTATGTTAGAGTTTGCAGCCTAAACCACTGAACTGAATTCGATAAAATTTGGCATAGACATAGAGGATAGTCTGGAAAAACACATAGGCTACGCAGTCTTCTTTTTTTTAATTCCACTCGCATGGTGTCGCGGGCGAAAGCCACTATGAAATATAAAAGGCTAAAGAATATGTTTAAATAAACAATGTCTAAATATATTTTTTGCCTTTACTTTTTAGAAGTTAAATAAATTTTTATTCAGCGATGTAATTTGAATAAAAACATCTCTAACTAAGAGTTCAAACAGCGTTCAATAATTCTTGAATCAGAAACCAACCACAGTTGAGTCATGTTGAATCTGTGTCGACATGACATCTTGACAAACGTAGTTTTTGCGTGTCGGCGTGTTTCGTTGCGAAATGCAATTTGACGTCGGCACCGCACCAGCGTCCCCTTTGTACTTCTTGTGCCGAATAACAGAACATACGGGACGACATTTCCCGAGGTGTCGGCATAACCTCGCGATTATTTTTACGAGAAACACAAGAGTAATAATGATGTTTTGTGTTTCGGATGATTTACACATGTTAATTTTTTTTGCCGGTAACTGTCATTTGCAGGACCAAGCCCACAACGGGATGTAGAGTAAGAATATTATCAACTAGCAGTGACAATTGAGTCATAGAGTAAGAGACTCAAAGTCTTCTTTTTAATCTGCAGCAGACCCAAACTGCATTAAAGATTGGTTTTACTATTACGTCATTATGCCAGATATAATAATAATAAAGCCTTTTTTATTACCATATCTAAGTTTTTACAATTGATTTACATATTATTTGTTAGTAATTGACTTATAAAACGTATGTGCAAGTCTAATATAGTACTAGCTTTCGCCCGCGACTCCGTCCGCGTGGAATATAAAAAGAAAAGCAAGTAGCCTATGTGTTTTCCAGACTATGTTCTGTAACTATGCCAAATTTCATCAAGATCCGTTCAGCCGTTTAGGCTACAAACTCTAACAAACATCCATCTAAACTTTCGCAATTATAATATTAATGTTATACTATGTACATTGTACCAGATATGCTGCTCGGATATTGTAGAATTGACAAAATCCAAATCTTTGTAGAGACTATAAAAAACCTATTTTTGAACGTCTAATGAAAAATAACTATTGGGTTTTTTTAACAATGCGACAAAAAGTCAACTTGACAAATAGCTGATTTAACTACTATCATTCTAAATAATTCCGTTGTCATTTAAATCCTGAACCAAACTGTTAAGATTTCTTACCTTAGCGGCTTCACTAATGTTCGCGAGAAAGGAGTTGTAATTGATTTGTGATTCCAATACGCACTTCCCAAAAGGTACTCTTTAAGCACCGACAAGCAAGCCTCAAAGATTGTCACATGCCGTAGCCCATAGGGGTTGAATTAACAAGGGCTAAAAAGCATTAATTTTGAGCCAATTGGCTGTTGGTCGAAGATTTCTGTTAATTACTTCTTTTCTTTAAGTAATACACTTATTTTGAATATTTTTAAAAAAAAGCTAAAGATTGTAAATTTACAAATAATGTCGTGAAAAAAGTTATACAATGTTTTTATCCTTATTTATAGAAATATACGAGTATGTTGTTAGAATATTTTGTCATGCAAATTTATCAAACGTAACATTTTCACTGTAACCCGCGTTATTTTTAAAATTACCAGCCACAATTCTTGGAAGCACAAGAATATTTTATTTAATAAAGGTCATTTCATTGTATTACTAAGAGTAAAGATCAATGTTTGTATTCTTTCCACTCGTCAACAGATGGCGTTGATAGTACACTGCTATCGACGGACCGATTATGTCTTTAAACAGATATTCAGGGGATTTTGTTTTTCACTGCGTAAAATTGATTAACGCAGGTAAGTATCGTTTATTGCGTAGGAATGCTTCAAGTACGTAATCTGTATTATGTGAGATTCATTATTGGTTAATTGCATTATTGTCTCGAAGTAATTTATAGCATATTTGAAATTCCTCTTTCAAGGTAACCATGAATCACGTTACAAGAAATACATTTAAATCTATTTCATATAATTTAATCAAATGTAATCTGATATTGGTAGTTGTTAGTCTTTTTTAATGTGTCCGAAATTTTCCTATTTACTGAAAACGGGTTTGCTTTTTTTACTATTTCGGTATAAATGGCACATCCCTAGTCGTTATAAAGACCTTATTGCGCAGTCATTATGAAGAGAAATTGGCCATTTATGGTTGAGCTTTGACACGTGGTTCGTAAGATTATTTCCTCGAATTCGCGGAAATAATAAATGTTAGGCGGCAATTCGCGTGCTGCGGTTGGATTTTTGTACCACTTTTTTACAATACATTGTATGGCACGTTTTATTTAAAGTTCCTGTTTTAGGGCTCAAGGGTCCTGGGCGAGATTTCCACCGCAAACTCTTTTTAACATTTGGGGGTTATCAAATGGGTTATGTAAGGCTGGGTTATTCCGATACCAGTGGCGTACCTCACTGCTCAGCGTCCTGGGCGATCAACCATTGAGCCCTATCCTAATGCCGGGTTATTTTATAACCGACTTATCTATGTTAATGTTTTTATAGCTTCCCTTCTAGTATCTATTTATATAATGTTATGCTTCATGAGTGAGGTTCTAGTGTAATATAAAATCGTTATTCAAAATGGGGTAAAAAATGAAAATCAATATTAAAAAGGTAGCCAGAAGTGATCGATGCAGCGTCTTGCGTGAGGTAAAGGTCCAATTAATTAAAACTAGGCCTTCTATTCCTAGGCCCTGTTAGCATCTACTGTGAAGGCTTTAGTTTTTGCGCGGCGCATCAAAAGAAATCGCAGCGGCGCGTCGCTTTGATGTCAAAGAATAAGCAGATGTGGAAATAGGTAGTGTTGTACTTTTCTTACATTTTTATACGTTATAAATGAATACAAAATTCATTGGTATAATATTTCTTTTTAATAGTATTTTAATGGGTAATCCTAAAAAGAATTTTGACCTTTTTAGCTTTATTGATTTAAATTAACTTGTCTTTTCTATTTGATTTCAGAACGTCTATTATAAAATCAATACGAGTTATCTTTATGAACATAAATATTTTCTAACGTATAGGCAAATACGAACAATAATTTATATGAACATAACATTTAAGCAATTACTTGTACTGAGTTTGATTGCGAAGTAAAATTTACTATTATTATTTTTATCCGTCTTAGAACATATATACCCTTTTAGTGTAATTTTTAAGTTAAGATTGTCGCATCTCATATCAGTTTAATCTATGACGCCCGCTTCCCAGATATGCGCACCGCGTTATGTCCGCGCAGGTTTTTGTCTTCCATCCTTGTTTCGCATTGGGCTGTCTCGCTCGCACCAGACGCGCCGCTCCCAGGGTTTTTGCCCAGCCGCGCCTGTGCGGTTTCCAGGACAAGGACTGACCGGGACAGTTCGATGTCTTTGCTTCTATAAATACTAACAATTGTCACTTAAGGTTTTTATCTGAAGCTTTTAAGGACTTTTCACTGATGTGTTTACTTCAAGCTAAATTAATTTTTGATGGTAGAGGCCAAAAGAGTAAATGATACGCCAATTTATTTTCTGTTCAATGTAACTGGCAGTTAAAATTTTGTCTACATACGCACAGTTTTCAATGAACTTTTCAACTATTTAGTTAAAATTGACCAACGGAACGTAGTAATCTTTATTAAAGATTTGTTTGTAGAGGAAAGTAGATAAAATAATTGAGAATAGTAATAGAGGACAGGAAAAAGGTAGATCCTTTATCCCTATTCTATAATAATAACTACTTATTCTTTAAAAAAAAATTAAAAATTTAATAATTAAATTTTACTATTCATTTCACTTTTATGTAGTAAGTATAAGAATAAGACAATAACTTTGCTCGGTGCTCGCGATTTCGTCTACGTAAAAATTAAAAACATAGCTTATGTTACTCGGCGATAACGTAGCTTTTTAAAGGCGAAAGAATGATTGAAATCAGCTCAGTAGTTAACAATTTATTTCAATACATACAAAAATACTAATCTTTCCTCTTTATAATATTAGTATAGATTACAATTTTATCAGCCAGTGTTGATTTAGCTTCTTAACTAGAACTGTTTTTAAGAAACCAACTACATCATTTACACAATGATACATTCATGTTTAGTGTCCAAAATAATTAACAGATATTTAGTGGATTTTAACTATTATACTTAAAAAAATAATCTGTAGTGGTTCATTCGAAGCAAGCTATAAACATGTTTTAATTTCATGTTACATTATTTCCGTAAACATTTAAGCATCAAAGGCCGCAATGTAGCAATCAAGATCGCCTCAGTGCTCCCTTGTCCGCGTCCTAATTCACCACAATGCTCTAATCAAATCAAACTGTCAAAGGAAGTAGCCGGGCGTGAGGGCACGTGCTGTGACGTCACGGCTACAAGGGCCAATCAAGTTTACACGGAGGTATTTTTATATGTTTTTATATCTTGTACAAAGCTGAAATAAATGTATACGTTCATACGTATTTCAAAATTTGCAACCTACAGTTATAGCGCGGACACCTTTGAGTAAACTATCGCAACTCTTAAGTCGCGTTTTTCCTTTGAGCTTATAAGCGCATACTTAATTTAGTTGTGCAACTAAACAGTTGAATTGGCTGTAAAACAATCGACAATCATGCGATATTTTAGGTGTGCGCCCGCTCTTAATGTGTTACTAAAGATAACAATAGAATAATAAAATTAATAAAAGCGATGCGTTTTAACATTTAACACGAACAGTAAGGGGACGAACAGCAAATCTAACTCAATACGTTTCCCATCCATTCGATTAGAATAATCCCTGAGGGCGCCGCGTGACCTTACGCAAGTTACAAATGAAATTACGATCCCGCGATGGGGTGCTAGAACCCTTAACTAATGTTAAAAGATTTATCTTTATAGACTGCCTTTACCTTATCGTGGTAAAATATAAAATAAATAATTTCTTTCCGTCATGAAAGAATGTTAAGAAATTGATTGCTGCGGCCGTAGATGTGGGCTTTTATATTCGTGATTAGGATATAAGTGACAACTGAATTTAGTTTTTTATCCCAGTGATTTGAAACCGATTTTTTATACTAACCGATGTTTTAACTAGAATACTGTGAAATTATACTTTTGTAGGAGTTGTTGAAGCCATTAACGCCCTACTTGAATCATTAACCTGACCATGTCTTTACGGAGGGTCGGCACAGTATGCTGCTTTTCCTTACATCTCTATCATTTACGTTGCGTTATATCTGAATTCACTCCCAAATCAAAATCTTTATTGATTTGCATAGAATAAATTGTTTCTGTAACAATTAACTTCAATAAACATATGAAAAGATACTCGTTAAGTCGTACCCTTTACAAAATAGAATAAAGGATAATCTCGCATCTCAACGGGGGTCGGGAGACGCAGTCAAATCTGTCTAAATATTGTGTTAGTTGGGGCGTAGTTCTGCTCATTACGAGCTTTTGTGACGTAGCAATCACCCATGATGTGTGTATTTTGGATGAGGTATTTATGTATTTTTTTATTCAAAGATGACGCATCAAATTATTCGAGTTGCGATATCAAGTATATAGTAACTTAACTATATATTACTTAAGTAATATATTCATGTTAATTTCCGTTTCATTTTAAAATATTTATCGTGAGGGTTGTTACTTACAAACACGTTTGTTATGTAGAGATTTTTGTATTCGCCCAAATTTTGAGGAAAATTTTACGTATCAACTATCTACTTATTTTTTCATTGTAATATATAATAACATTACTGGCAAAAACCTGACTTAGGCCTCAACATTTCTTCCATCTTAATTAAACTGCCGCATCCGATGTTTGTCACATCCTTGGAGAGACATCATCTAATAGGCTTAAATCAACATATCAGTGAATCTCGTGGGACCCTTGTTGCGATTAAAATTAGTCTGTGATAGATTTTGTTGTAATATAGAGAACTAGCTTTCGCCCGCGACTCCGGCCGCGTGTTATTAAAAAAAACAAAAGTGTGTAGTCTATGTGTTCTTCAAGACTATCCTTTATGTCTATGCCAAATTTCATCCAGTTCCATTCAACCGTGTAGGCTACAAACTCTAATAAACATCTTTCCATCCAAACTTTCGCATTTATAATATTAGTAAGATGGCTCTAGATCGAATTTCGCAAGCTTAATATTACTTAGCGCCGGACTCTAACCACGGTACAAAAGGGTTAACGTATGTCTAAGCTAAAATATTTTTAAAACACTGTCTAAGTTTTATCATACTAATATTATAAATGCGAAAGTTTAGATGGATGGATGGATGTTTGTTAGAGTTTGTAGCCTAAACGGCTGAATGGATTTCGATGAAATTTGGTGTAGATGTAGAGGATAGTCTGGAAGAATTAGGCTACTCACTTTTGTTTTTTTAATTCCATGCGAACGGAGTCGCGAGCGAAAGCTAGTATAGAAATAATTTTAGTAAAAAAACACAAAGAAAATTTTAATGATCTTCAATAAACGAACAATAAAACGAGCTTTACTTTTTGTCAGGTTTAAAACCTTCAATTATAATCATGTTATTAATACTATTGTTACATATTCATATGCAATTATGCATACGAGTAGTTTTTCTGTACCCCTTTATTCTAAATGTTAAGTCCGTTAATTTATCAACTACAATAACTATTGCATTTAACAGTCTCAAAAGAAACCAATCAAGACGGCATCTAATCGTTGTCTTTTTTTCTTTCGACTTTTTTCTTTTTTTTTCTATAACAAAAATGACACGTCGTCGAGACGGTTCGTTCGAAAAATGTCGAAATTATACGTTCTCTGTCCACAAGGCATCTATAATTTGGCGCTATAATTCGTCCGAACGTACTTTTTATTTGTTTGTAGACGCATAATTACGTTCTGTTCGTTTGGGTTCTTTGTCGTGTTTTGAATCTTTCCGGTTATATTTTTTTTTCCGTCAACGTTACACAAAAAATCAAAATTTCCTCCAACCGACATACGTAGAGCCTAGTTGAAGATTTAAACAGTGGAAGAGAGAGTAACCAAACATTACGGATAGCTCTCTCGATATAATTCCAGGACCCCACAGAAAATATGGGTGACTTGGAAGTATTTCCGAGTTGTCTCTGAACCAGAGACCAAAACATAGTCCTCTTTCTCTAACTATTCTTTTCTAACAACGAAGAACTAAAAAGAGGAAGTGGAATTTCAAAAGAGGTAAAAGTTGGATAAGGAAATATCCTTTTACAGTCCTCATCGTATCATCTTCAAGTTTATGGGTGCTTTACCAAAACTACCGTTTCCAACTTGTAATATAAAAAGTGCACCAGTTTCTATAAATCCCTATAACTATTTTTTACATATTTCTTTATTTCATTATCTCTTATTTAATTATATAACGTACAATACTTTTATCAATATTATAAAAAATAGTATACCACCGGCTACAGTGACAGAAACCTCTGCACTATGTGTGCGGTGCGGTTTCTAATATAACCTCTTTTTGAATCGCCTCTTAATACGTCTGTCGAGCGCTTCTTGAAATGTTAGTCGAAGCTTTTCGCTATTATACGAAAAGACAACTTAGTTATTAATTCACCTAGCATTTCTATTAAAGAATTGCAGCAAATAATAATTTCTATGCAGTAGAAATGATTATTAAAAATACCGAACGCAAGATGTCGCCCGAGCAAATTGCGCGTCGACCGCAATGTTCATTGAACTAGACCGACAGATGGACAGATCTTATTGTTTTATTACGTGTTTCTTTTCAGAATTAAAGTTCCAAGAGCGAGGGAGATAGGGAATGTTGTTTCGAATGAAGAAAAGAGATGGATGTAGAACTTTTTCTGTGTTGTAATTTAAATTTTGTCGATTGTTTTTGCGGTTTATTGAACAAAGGTGAGTAGCATTCTTGTTCGTTTGTGTAACAAAAATGTTAGTTTCTTTTAATTACTCGTAGAAACTACTCTAGCTGTACCATTAGAAAAATAATTAATTTCTGTTTATTCTATCGGTACTTCTTTTAAAATGTAGTTAATTATTTCGACCTATATCAAAAGTATAAAGAAGAGATATTCTCATTTTTGTGTGAATAAATTCAAAAATTATAAGGCCGATTTAAATAATTCTTTTGCTATTAAAAAGCTAGATTATTATTAACACACAGAGGCTACATTTATTAGTAAATCTTTTTTTGTAATTCGGCGCGGATAAAGTCGCGAGCATAACCTAGTTATTCGTAAGAATATTAAAATACAGTATCCTTTTATCTTTACTTTTTAAGAGATTTACATTAAAGCAGTTAAATAACCAGGAGCGCAATAATAAGGAAACGAAGGTTGTAAAGTCGTGTGAGTTACAGTGCCTCATTTAAAAAAAATGGTAAAATATCAAATAACAATCGCGTACCAACTGTATCATTCATTCTTTTTTCCAACTCGATCGAGTTTTTAACACGATGTACGCACATCTTTGATCGGAAGACAACCGTTTTATTTTTTACCTATCCCTTTAATGTTACATCACTAATTACCGAATGACACACGCGGCCCTAAACCGATGCAAAGAAACCGATTCGCCGACAGATGGCGTAATTAACTTTCCGTAGGGCAGGAAGCTGGAATAAAGAATGATATTTAAAAACAATGTGAGTAACGAATGCGGCCTAACAATGGTAAGGCGGGTTACAATGCACGACTTGTGGAGTACTCGTTGCGCGTTGAATAGAAAGGTCGCCGTTTCAAGTACACTTGTGTGTACTCCAGCGACTTTTGTACACGAGTGTACTTATCGGTTTGTTACTGAATTGAAATTGAATTACGAGCTTAGTTTTGAATTGTTACCGACGTAGGGGTAGCATTGATTTGGTGTTTGTGATATCAATAACTTGATCATAACTAAATATCTAAGCATTGTTTACTATACGTAAAAAATTGTACTCTTCATAAAAAAATGTTATAATCCTGTAGATTATTCGTTTGCGGATTATTAGTATTAGAAATGCGCAAGTTAACATGGATGGTTGAATGTTTGTAGCCTAAACTGCTGAACGGATCTCGTTAAAATTTTGCATAGATTTAGTTGATAATCTAGAAAAATATATATGTTACTGTCTTTTTAATTCCATGCGGAAAAGTCACGGACGATAGCTAGTCAATCTATAGGTATAGACACAGTTACTGACCTGATGGGCAAAGTTGTCACTAAATTACAATCGCTTACTAACCTCCTGCTATGCCATTTTCTCTATCCATGTAGGTTTTACAGGTTTTCTGATACAACTAACAGATAACAGCGTCTCTCTTTAGACTAGATATCTTTTTTTGACAACACAATTGACATTGGCGTCAGAAAAATAACTATCGAATGGACATTATAATTTAAAAATAGAACCATCTATATCCCGTAGCACGCATTCGTGTACGTGATTCAATAAAGGTCGTTCAAATGTTCTACAAATGCTTTGAGAGTTTCATTTTAAATGTGACATGTGACAGGATTATGGCCGGTTATAATTGCGTATTAATTTAATGTCACATTGAATACACTATGTCTAATGAACCAAAATTTGAGAGCATAGAGCAAAGTAATAAACTACAACGATTAACGACTATTGACGCGTTCGTTTTTCAATTGTTTCTCGTTTTCTTCATAAAAAAAGATATAAACTTTTTAGAAGGATGAAATATGTAGATGGCCAGTTATTTGGCAAGTTTGAGTAAATGATACTTGAAAATTTTATATTAAACAAAATGTACGCAAATTAAATGTTTGTTGTAGAAAATTGCCGCCGTCAAAAACCTACACTTTTATAGTTTATTGTTAGCCATTAATATAATAGATCTTTTCTGAGGTCTGGGACAAATTTGGTGTAATATAAGAACCAGAGAAAAATCTGAAGTTATTAATCTTCGGAATAATTAAGTGTTTTACGAGAAATTCAAGATAACAGTTCAAGAACTATTTCACCCTAATTCTTAAATATGAATATCAACATGATATATACGAGTACACTTTAAAATATTACATTCTTAAAATATATTTAGAAATTACTTACGATCTTATTTTACTTGAAATAGCTCTAACTTAGAAAACATGATTATGGGAGTAAAAATAGCGTATTTTAGTAGACTTTACAAAGCTTCATTTTTACTAAGTTTATATAAAGTATTCACATAAAAAGAAATAGATATGAGTGAATAGCGCGCCTCCCTCGGGGTGCGGTCGTAGGGGCGCGTCGCCATGGCAACCGTCGAGGGCGGCGCGATAACGAAGTGGGGATACTGTCGCAAATGGAAATTCTGAATATTTTAAATACCTACTGAATTTATTATGTTTTTTAAATATTTTTTTTTACTTACAAAAATGTATTTCTTAGAATTGATTTTTAGGAACACAATTGTATCTATCCTATTTACGAGTTTTTTGTGTTTTAAGTATTTTTAGGATGTAAAATATTACGAACTAGCTGTTCCCTTGCGGCTTCATCCGCATGAAATTGTGAATATTTTATTTTATTGTTTACATGTGTCTAATTATCAATAGCAAATGTCAAAATGACATAACATGTCAAACTTTGACAGTCTTGCTTTCTTGATGTTGGCAGCAACTTATGGTCTCTTTCCCACATTAAGGTTTTGTATCCAAAATTTTTCCCCATAAGTTTAATGGCGTGGAAATATATAGCATAAAGCATATCGTAAGTTTAAGGCTTTTTATTAAAGAAAGAATTATTTAAAAATATGCTGTAATTGCTGACATCTTAGGCAACAAAGAAGTGTGTGTTTACGCTTTATTATAATAGTATGGATTACATAATGTTTTATTTTGATTTTAAACCTTTACTGATGCATTTGTATCTAAACTGAGCTGTACCTGGCTCTTAAACCTAATGATTTGGTTACGATCTCGAAATCTCACTCCTCGTACTTTCCTATTTTCACTAGCACAGACTAGAAAATTACAGGGAATATAATATCTATTTGCATACATATTGTAGTCTATGTCATTTTCTTTAGAAAGAAGCAGAGATAATAAAATAACAAGTTCTGTTAGTCTGCTTCGGCAGTGGAAACTTACGGTTAAATGACATTCTAAATTAATAAATATGGTATATCTTATTCATACTTTAATTGTTTTTAAATTGAGAGTCAAAATAATAGAACAGTTTTACTTTATAATAAGTTTATCTAAACTAATATAAAAAGGGAATATTTGTATTTTTGTATTTAATGAAATAATTCAAAAACTACTGGGCCGATGTCAAAAATTCTTTCACCATTAGAAAGCTACGTTATTGCTGAGAAACCTAGCTCATATTTTTTTTTATTTCAAAAGGACGAAGTCGCGGGCAACAGCTAGTTGTTCATATTTTAATAGGAAAATTTCGACATATGCTTCCAGTTCTTTAATCTCTGTTTGAAAGGGAGAAATTCTAAATTTACAAGAAAATTGTCTTAAAACCCGGAAAATTCATTAATAACCTTTCCCACGTAACCCGTAACCTTAAGAGCCTCGTTTCCCAGTATTATAAATGCTTGTATACGTAAATAAAATAAAAAAGTGGATTTCCATCTCGCAGCGCAGTTTTTCCATCCAGATAAGAATATTGTTGGGCGCGAAACACTTAGATAAGTGTTCACACTTACTGCATTTATGGCACCCTGGTATTAGTCATTAAATACTCAGACAAGTGGATCAACGGAATAAGGTAGTGTAAGTATTCGATTGTTATATAATTTGTAGACGAAACTTATGTTTACCACCCCATATAAACCGTATTTTTATCAACAAGCATCACTTAAACGCGCTAACGAAACCATTTGCTATGAATTTAAACATCGCATAAAGTTATGTTTTACAAGTGCTTTGGCAAGGAAAACTCCCGGCTAGGTGGCCGCCATTTTGATTTTCTGCCTCATCGGATCTCCGATCCATACGAACATGAAGAGCCGTAATTTTGGCAGTTTTAATTTTTAAAAATACTTCTTCGTTGTGTTGAGTACATAACTCATACGAACTC
Source organism: Papilio polytes (assembly GCF_000836215.1). Taxonomy (NCBI): domain Eukaryota; kingdom Metazoa; phylum Arthropoda; class Insecta; order Lepidoptera; family Papilionidae; genus Papilio; species Papilio polytes. The sequence continues at coordinate 1,442,667 of NW_013525269.1, read as the reverse complement.
TTTGGTGGACAAAGATTAAGTATTCTGCCAAACAGGTCAAATACTGGCCACTAAGACACTGCTTTTTAATTTAGAAAAAAATTGAATGGCGGTGGAAGGTGAGTAATCGAGATTATGATTAGATTTGCATAAAGATATAGAACTAATACATTCATACTTAATACACATTATTTATCGGAATAACGAATCTATTTATGACGTAGATTAGTTATTAAGTATTTATTGTTTACTCCGAATGTTTCTGTTATCTATAAGTGTATAACCTATACCTGTATTAATCCCATTGCATTCTTATATCCCTGAAGATGGTTATTATAGGAATTAAGGAATAGATACAGAAGATATAAAGTTAAGGTAACGTGTTTGCAAAATGATGGACGTTATTTTCAATGTATTATGATAACAATGTTTCCCGTAACAGTTGCAACCATTAACCGAATTCATAAAGTGTTTAATTTTTTAATTTAAACCATATCCAATTTTCGTTTATTAAAAAAAAACTTATAGTATAAAGCATGTTCCAATATTAAAATAACTTTATTCAATGTGGTGAAAAATATTATCAGCTAATTTAAAATACCGACTTTACGATTACTTGTAAACACGATTAAAAACCTGCCGATAGTAATACATGGTAACAAAATATATCAAAGTCTTCTTTACTTTCAACTCATTTACATTTGAAATAACTAACCGAGTCGGATATGTGTAAAATTTTACTAAAAAAACAGTCACGTATGTAACCCTTCAATGGTCGTAATAATATTTTCATAAAAAAACACACAAAATAAACAGACGTCTACATTACATCTGTCCCGTTTTAGCAACCAGTTTATGTACTCAATAGAAAGAGATAGATCACGTTTCATCATTCCTGTAATTTTAAGTTATAATGATATGCCACACGACTCTCTTTTATCATCCGTCCCTTGTTTTCTTACTATCAATATTTAAGTGAGTGAAAGAGCCAGCAATAACGCACGAGTTTACTTGTCAATAATGTTATGAGATACTTAACCAGATAGTTAGGAGCTTCAGTTAGTTGAAGATTTGTTGAAGTAGACGGATCTTGGTATAATGGACTTTGAAGCAAGGTAATATTTTCCATGGCTTCTCAAATGACAAATGGCGTGAACATTAATTTTGTTTGTACTGTACATTCCCTTTAGTTGACAGTACGCTTGTAAATTGTGTTTTAATGGACTCCATGTTTGTTTGCTATACTGGGCAGTGGTTTAATAGTTTAACATTTGTTTTATTACTAAATAAATAGGGTGGTTGATAATTTTTCAATATATTTATTTTATATTTTTACTTCTATAGTTTAATAGTTTATTGGTTTGTTGTAAAGGCCTAGAGGTATAATATCGTAGGTTCAAATTTATCGTTAGTTTTTTTTTTAGTTTATGTGAATATATTAGTGTGCATTTCCACTGTTGAAAAACTGCAAAAAAATCTCTGTTTCTTCTGATTTTTTCGATTTCTTATTTTTGATTTTAAGGATTAAAGGATTTGTGATCCACAATTTATCCAGTAAAAGACCAAATTCTAAACTATTAAACCAGTGCCCCTGTTTACGATAATCAGGAGGGCAAACACACTTTAAGCGATTCCCTTAGTAACACTTACAATCATACTAATACTATAAATTAGAAAGTTTGTTTGTAGCCTAAACGGCTGAACGGATTTCAATGAAATTTGGTATATATGTAGAGGATAGTCTGGAAGAACACATACTCACTTTTGTTTTTTTTTTAATTCACACGAATGAAGTCGCGGCGAAAGCTTGTGTCAATATATAAGGTAAAATATACAGTAACTCGCCTATCCTTGGTTTATATGCTTCAAAGCATAGTTAAGCATTAGATGTCTAAATAAACGAGAAATTTGTTTTCACTGTTTTTGATGCTATTTTAACATTTTGATTCTCAAATCGCGATATTGTTTAATCTACGTGACATTACGAAGGATTTTAATGGTATTATTGGTTGACAATTCATATAATAATTAAATGAAACAATAGAAGGTCGTTTGAGAAAGGAAACACACGTTCTTGTTAAATTAGTATGAATTAACTACTTCTACTAGATAAGGTGGGTACTGACTTTGATTATACTATTCTAGAATTATTTTTGTCTTTGGTTTACAATTGAGTTCGAAAAAAAATTATATCCTCTATCGTAAAGGAGTATCGCTTTACATATCCCTCCAAAAATTTAAACCGCTGTCTGAAATAAGAGGGAAAATATATTTCCTTGCATTTTCCCGGAGAGCTCCCAGCACGCGTCAGTTCACGACCCCAGTTCACGATCGACTGACCACGGACAATACAATCTGATTCCCCAATGTTCGACTACCCTCTTCCTCCGCGCAATTTGACCGCCCACAATACGGAAATTGGTCCTTTCGGAGATGCGCGAGCAATGAGCACAATTTCTCCGCTCAAACTACTGGAAACATGCGCTTGTTAAGGCCTTTTGTTATTTTTTTGATACATTTTAATATTAACCTTCATAGAAATATGAACAGTTGCGATAATTAAGTTTTTGATAGATATTTCCCACGTAAATAATTGCATGCATAAAAAATGTAGAGGTCTGGCTACAACCAATGTTTTTTTTTACATTTATATCAATACCTATTGTATAAGAGTGTTCTGATAAATTTTAAGATCACTCTCTAATATTATTTCATCTAAAACTTCCCATATATTTAAATCGAAATAGACAGTATTCGATAATCACTTGAAAGAGATTGAAATTATCGATTTTAAAATCGATTGGATACATAACAATAATTACATCGAACGTGACAGCGCATCATCTTCGGGGTAGATATTACACCACCCTTGCAACACCGAGCTGTATATTTATTTGTCCCGGAAACTGAAATTACTATATTTTTCTTTTTTTTTCAAAACCGCAGTCGCGACAGACGCGCGGCGCCTGCGCAGCTTATGTTCGAAATTTGAATTTAAAATTAGAACGTAATGGCGTCCCCGGCGGCCATCATTAAAAATAGATCATAGAAGTTTGATCTTGAAGATACTAAGAGTAATTTAAAAACGTTTTATGCTTGATTTAGTTGTAATGGATATAAAATCTTTAAGTATATTGTAGTTAGCATAATAATAATTATTGTTTGATATTAAAATTGTATTTTAAATTAATGATACTTTCGATTTTTAAAGATTGCAAAGAGGTTGTAAATTCTTTAATATGTTTTTTTGCGAAAGATGGATGAACAATGATGAACGAACTTGTGTCTGGTAGTGAGAGGGCGCTACGTTGCAACTGATAGAAGAGTAAAGGTAATCAAAACAAGTGATAGATTGAAAAATAAAATAAAGCTGCAAATCGTAACTATGAAATGTGAGTTTTTTATGTATTTCGACAGTAGAATTATAAAAAATATATAAAAACAGTAAATTAACAACATAATGTAAGCATTGATATCCATTATCGCCTATTTAAATAAGTAAAAGTAAATGTAAATTGTTATAAATATTGTAACACTTTTCTTGAAGAAAGTACCAAACTAGTCAGACAGTGTCACATTAAAACTTTTATAATATTCATGAGTTTGAAGAGTTTCCTGTGATTATCCTATCATTAGGGTGGACGTGTTTTTTTACGGTCTAGCCGTTAGAAAAAAATGCTGTCTATGCTTGTGTTTCCGACAGTTTCCACTATCAAAACAATTGTATAAAACATAATAAAATCAGGTTCACAGTTATGATATTGTTTATGTCTTTCGACATTGGAAATTTATTTTTTTATAGTCTAGATCTTGGTCAAAGTTGTTTAACTTATCTTAAAAATATTATAAATGCGAAAGCTTAGATGGTTGGATGAATGTTTTTTTACTAAGTATACGAACAGGATCTTGTGAAAATTTGGCATAGATGTAGAGCACAGTCTTAAAAAAAATATCCTAGGTACTAATTAAATGTGACCTTATCGTACGGATGTCGTGTCCAATAAAAGGCATTTTAAAACAAAGGTAATAAAAAAAAACAACCTGTATCCCGTAACCTCGATCGTGTCCGATAGGGTGGAAATTTTCAGTTTCTTACATCTCCAAGATTCATTGCTCCTTACGCAAAATAGGCGCTAACCGTGGAGTTGTGGAAAACGTTGCCCCTCTACTACTACTAAGGTTCACTGCTAGATAATGACACAACACATTGTAGGAATAAACATTACACTGAATTCTCATTTGTCATTCTCACATACAATTTTGTAGCACATTCTTAGCATAAAATATCCCAATTGTTTTTCCCTTTGACTTAAACACGATTAAAAAAGTCACGACTATCAATTGTTTTCCCACAATCACAGATTATTTGGGTTTTTTAAATTAATAAAAATATTAACATAGTAAAAGGGGTTATCTGTCTGTCCCGTACCAACCTTAGGAGCGCAATGATAAAGCATTGTAGACGACAAAATGTCGATGCGGTTTGAAAACCAATTACAAACCATCCAATTTGTAACAGAAAATAACATAGCGCCTGACGAACTCACTGATCGGAACGTTCGGTTTTTATTGCACGTTTTCTAAGTAATTTTAATCTAATATTATAAATGCACAAATTTACATGAATGGATGTTTGTTAGAGTTTGTAAGCTAAACCGCTGAATGGATCTCGATGAAATTTGGCATATATGCATAGTCTAAAAGAACACATAGGCAGATTACTTTTGTTTTTTATTCCACATGGACGGTGTCGCGGGCAAAATTAAGTCGATTATAAAGGTTTTCTTGCAGACAGGGGAAGCTGGGAATTAAAATGGGAGTTGACATTATGCGTGATAATTGCTTTTTTAGCATCGGTAATTAAATATACCTAATTTATCTAAGATTAACATTAAGAAAATAATATTTTTCTTTTTTTAATTTATTCTTAAGGCCTTATTTCAAATAATAGACAGTTGTTCAAATTAATTTTATACCTCACTAGTGCCCGGTGCAAATTAACAAATCATAGTTACTGAAAATTGTGTAAATACAATTTTACGTTAAAAGAAGAATGATTTTAAAATTGGTTATTTTAATTTTATTCAAAGATAATCCTAAATCCAACCTTTACAAAATTATTCGTGTAATAACTTAAGGCCGAAAGCGTATTCGCGAATATGTTTTAAGACCTATATTCAGAGGTGGTTTTCTGTTTTTTGTTATTCCTGTTCAGGACAGATGGGTATCGGCGTGATTATGTATCTAATCCGCTATTAGCCCGAACAAGTCTAGCTCCAAAACCTTCGTCGAATTAACATAATGATCACTTGGTTTACATACAGAGTAATGTTGGGATAGAGGGAACGGATGAAAAATATCTAATTTTTCATCAATTACGAGTTATTATTGAAATTATACATGACTGAAACAGCTTTTATTTTCAGTCCATTTGCTTATCTAACCTAATTTTAAATTGGGAGTCGCAAAATAGAAAATTTATTGTCTTTAGCGTCCTAAAATGTATATCCTTACCTAATATAACAATTAAAAGTATTTATTCTTTCACTTTTTAAAAAAAAGAGTCATTTTCTATAAAAAAAAAAACAAACGCAGTTCATGTCTTATAACTGCAGTCTCCGTCTGCATGTCCCTTAAATGATATACACTTACACACACAACATAAATTGTTGACCTCTCTGTTTCCTTTGCTTGGTCTATGTAATTCTTCCTTGCTGGCCGTGTCATCTCTGAATTTCATAAAGCGAGCTCTCGTGTATGTATAATGATATGTTCGACTTCGAGCTCATAACAAATTATGAATATTAAATTGTATCCACCATACTTGGCCGCTTAACCGGATTTTAATAACAATCATAATGTTCCTATTATTTTTCGGATTTTTCAAATTTAAAGTACCTTAACCACAAACATGAGGCGTTATAGAAGCTATCGAATGTTTCAAATATATATTTAGTTAAAGTTAGTAATACAAGCCAACATCTCGCCATTTTACATCTATTTCGAACTTTCGAGTATCGATTCAAGGCTTTTGCAAATTTTATGAATTGTTCTGAGTAAACGTCTGTTTTTTTTATAGGAAAACCGGGAAACGAGCAACAGATCGCTTATTAAATGTTCCGACGCCCATGGACATCCGCAACGCCAGGGGGACTGCAGATGCACTGCAGGTCTTTAAGGGAGGAATCTCTGAGGACAGAGTATTCCACAACGCGGCTATACGAGGTAAGAAGGCGAAAACCTTGTCGTAGAATGCCAATAATCGAGGTGGTAACGATGATATTTGGCACTCTGTCGACTCGTGCGATGACGGAACTCAGTGGCAGGTATAGTTCAAAACAATTCTTTGAGACAATCCCCGTGGTAGATGCGATAGAATATGCAAGGCAACTAAGTGTACAAATATAGTTTCTATATTCGTATTTCGACAAATTACAAAATACTCAAATTGATTTATATACTCGTATATTAATTTGAAGTTGAAAATATTTAGACTTAAACTTAGTGAACATGAAAATAATTTAGCATTCCACTTTAGTGGAGGATAACCTTTATATTTTTCGGTAACAATCATTTTAAAAATCCGTGTCGATGTAATAAAGTATACAAGTATCTCGTGGGAATCTTATTAATTTCATTCTATATCGTACACAAAAGAAACTGAAAGAAATTAATTTAACATTAAATTTTCCATTAAGTACAGTTCCTCGAATATTACAAAATACAAAGATTAATATAAGAGAATCTTTGCTCTTTTTAACATTAAGAAAATATTAAGACATTGAGGAAAATACTTTTAGAGTAACTGTACAAAAAAATACTGATCGTCATTTGTTTTTTCTAAGAATACGACATGATAATACGCTTTTAAAGGTAAAATGTAATTCTGTTTTCTTTTTACATTATAAAAAATGTTGCTCACTACTTCGCCCGCGTGATATTAGATAATAATAAAAGATATAGCCTATGTTACTCATTGATAACGTATCTTTAATGGTGAAAGAATTTTTAAAATTAGTCCAGGATATTTGAGTTATTTTAATACATACAAAAATACAAATCTTTTTTTTATATAATATTAGTATATATGTAGATATATAAATATGTAGATATATGTAGATATATAAAGTTGAGTATTGTAATTTTTACGAAACTTACGTCAAAAATTAAAAACATTTCCCTAGCGACGCAGTAATGAAACGGATGTTGGATTTTCCGCTTCTTCCCTCTCAATATGAATTAAAAAGTTAACAATTAACCTAAACAAGTCTACGTCCGTGTAAAACTAGTTAACAGTACACTGGCGACAGAATATCCGACATAACCTTATATTATCCAGTCATAACTTATCTACGTGTATGAACGCCTACTCTATAGTGAAATCTAGTTTTCTGATTGCCGAGTCGCGACGGTGATTAGAGTAAACATTTCCACTGAAAGCTGCAGGAAATTGACCTGGATTCCAAGCAATAATATACGCTCAGTGGCGACAAATTGATGGATTTGATGAGTTGATATCTCTAGTTAGTGATAAATAGCCGAATCAATAATCGATCTTCAAAATCGATCCGATTGCTAATAATTATTTTATCGGTAAAGGAACATACTATGGTTCGGTCACTAACTAAACTTAAGTAATGTTTTAAAAATAAGTCATACCAATATTTTAAATCCGAATATTTAGATAGATCGATGGATGTTTGTTAGAGTTTGTAGACTAAGCTAATGAACGGATATCAATGAATTTTGGTGTATATGTCGAGAATAGCCTGAAAGAATACACAGGCTACTTATTTTTGTTTTTCCGCGCGGACAAAGTCGCGGCCCAAAGCATCTAAAAATAAATAAATCCGATAAGCAAGTATTGAATTCGAAAATTGAGTCTTTGGTAAATTAGGGAATAGATATTATCTTAATAGAGAAACAATAACTTCTTATATTATAGTTTTAATGTGTTTTTTGGTTTTCAAAAAAAAATTAAATCATCGATCTTATTGGATTCTTACAACGCCATCTAGCTTCGAGTGGCATAACCATCTGACGTCACGCGGCGTTGAGTTCAGTAATGGCCGCCGCACTCAAAGCGAATGGCGCGCTAATTGGTAAAACAATTTGCCTCAAACTAAATAGATTTATTGGCGCCAACTAGATGCTTATCTGTCAGCGTCGCTTTATTATTGTGTTAATCGTTGTAATAATTCATTGCCCGCTCGTTTTGATATTTAAATAAACGTTTAGTAGGTAACATCTCGTTTATTGTGCTGACTAATAAATTAATTAACGGATAGTAATAATTTTAGATGTGTGTTATCGATTTAATTAAATCAGATGTTTACAATATAATATAATAATTGTACTAATATTATAAATGCGAATTTTGTATGAATGGATGGGTATATATTATCTTCAAAACAGCTTAACGGATCGCGTTGAAATTTAACACAGTAGGAGAGATCATGGAGCATGAAGACTACTTATTACTTTTTTAAACACCGCGCGGACAAAGTCGCGGGCAAAAGCTAGTTACAAATAATGTAATCTAGAGTTAAGTATGGAAATAAAAAATGGTTTAACTATTAATTATGAAATGTTTTTTTATGTATATTATTCTAAGTTATTGAAGAAGTGACACTAATGGTAGATAAGTAGAGTCATTTAATTTTTCGTTGCTGACGACTGTTGTGGCGATGGCTTTCCATTTCTCTATTCCATCCCATCCCTTAATTATTAGAATACTTTTGGCGTCTAAGAGCATAGAAATATACAAACCTTGTGAATAAGAAATGTAAGCTACTTACTAAAGGCGTATTAATTTTAACAATGATATAATCTTTCCTACTATTAAAAAAAGGAAATATTTTGATTTTTGTATAAATTTGATTTTAAAAATTCTTTAACCATTAGAACGGTGATTTATCTGTGAGTAACATAGGCTATATTATGTTTTATTATTTTCAATTTCACGCGAGCGAAATCGCAAGAAACAGCTAGTATAAGATAAAATTAATTAAACGATACATCACATTAATATACTTGTGTTATCTCTAGTGAATTCTTTTTAAAGTATTTATACGCAAGTAGTAAGAAATAATGGCGGACAATGTCGTGTTAGGAGGTGGTGCATGACAAGCCAGCCGTTTGTCAAGGAATGTTGCGGCCAGCACGAACCCAATGTCGTGCTAGCCAATACACAGAGGCGGACTACACTCAACTTTTAAAAACCTAAGCAGCGCTTAAGCACTGCTTAGGACATTGTCATGGACTAAATGGTATTTTATCTAATCAGTAAAAATGCACTAGTCTCTTGGATAATACAATTCTTAGAGCGCACACCTTTGAATAAACTATCGCACAACTGTTGTGCGATTGGCGATTGTTTCGCAGACAGTTCAACTACTAAAAATCGAGTAGCGAATCTCCATGTAAGGTCAAAGGAATCAAAGCGCGACTAAACAGTTGTGCAATAGTTTAGTCAAAGGTGCGCGCGAGCTCTTGCAGTTGCGGATATAATGTCCTATTTATCTATGTTCCGAGTATTCTACGTAATCGTAATCGGTTAGAGCATGAAATTCACACACACTGATCTATTTAAAACCTCTGGGTTTAATATACCTTCGTGATATTATTTTAAAAGAAAGAAAATACATACAGACTTAAAAACTCCCTGCTTTTTGAATTCGGTTAAATAGTACATATTTAAGCATCGATTGCTACAAACTTTTGTTAGATTATATTTTTAATTTATAAAATTCGAGTACCTCCCTGCGTGGACACCGTGGGAGTTGCCATTTGACACACGCCATTTCGAACTGAAAGAGACAGGTATTTATTTATCTCTGTTACTCTTTACTTGTCCAATAGAAAAAAAGAAAAATGTGTAGTGTAAACGTGTCATGTAAGTTTACGAGGGCTTGTCATTTAAAGTATTTCATTAGGAAATTATTGTGACAAGGACTTTATAAATTTAAAAATCGTAATTTTAATGTCATTCTCTAATAGAGAAAAAATTATACCTATTTATGAGTAAAAAGTACCTTTTAGAGTAAGGTAATTATTAATATTTTTCAACATCATAATAATAATGTATCATAGTTAATAGTATACAATAGATTTCTTCCTACAAAAGATTAGTAGTAGAAAATACGAATAGTAACGTTTGCTTATTTGTTCTCACTAGTAAAAACAAAATGGCTTTCTCTGTAATCTAAGAAGCGGATAGATTTAAATAAATCAAGACATATCATTTGATAGGAAACATAGAGCTCATTCACATATACGTTAAACAGTAAAAACTACTAATTATTATTAATGTTATATGATTATATGTAAAACTACATAATCTGTTTTATTATTCTAATAAGAAAAAGTTATCAATAAAATTCAAGCGTTGCAGCTTTCCAATAATAGATGGCGTTAGTTGTATGTTAAAGTTGATTGATTTAAAAACCTATTAAAACACATTCAAAATAAATGCCTTATAACGTAATGTTTACTTAAAGCTGATCATAAAAACTGCTCAAGCATAAGAAAAATAAAAGTATTGACCATTGCTTCTGAGGATTTTTAATGTGAAAAAACTAGCGGTTTACCAAGATTGTTACTTACAGTCACCCTCAAAAAGGCATGTGCACCTAAGACAAGATTCCTAGGTTTACTCGAGTGCTATAGATTTGCATATGGGGTATGAGCCTTGCTAGGTACTCTATATCAGATTGTATATCATAAACGAGTTTATATGAAAAGTCGTCAGTTCCGCTACCTTTGCTCGTGTGGTTACCTTACAGTTGGGTTCTTATCGAAGTTTGAACTGTATATGGAAAAGACAGTTAACATCTGTACTAAACCTTACGTTTGTATCACGGCGTCTTATTTAATCGAATTGATCTGATTTACGGTTATATTGCACCCCTTTTCCTGTACACGAGGTCAAATGTAGCGTCACACAAGATAACGTAAAACAAACCGTATTGTCCTGGTTTTGAAAAGTCAGAATCCTTTGTAACGCTGTTCATTTACGACTGAACATCCAGGAAGGAAATGTTGTAAGTGAAGAAAATTAAATTATGCAAAACTTACTCTTATTCAAATTGTAATTGGGTTTATTTTCTTTTGGGTTAATCGTCAAGTGCACACAAATTGAAAAGGAAGAACCAATTACTGTCAATTCAGTTGAATTAGACAAACAGTGGGATTTTCGGGAGCCACAAGAGTTGTGCGAGCTGTATTAGATGACCACTATATTCTCCTTGTGATGATGACGTAACAACAATAGAAGAAATAATACAATTTTGCACAATAAACAAAAAACTAACGCAATATATGACATCAAAGAGTCTTATCATAAAAAATTAAACAGTCTTTCAAATAAGATTTAGTTAAAACTTGTTACAACACTATTATACTGTAACTCTAACGCCAGGGGTTTTTATCAAATGATGGTTTTAAAACATTATTATACGTATGCTTGCGAAATGTGAAATTGAACAATAAATAAAGTACTTACACTAAAAGTCTAACCACCACCTTACTTTCTTACTAATATTATAAAGGCGAAAGTTTAGATAGATGGATGTTTGTTAGAGTTTGTAGCCTAAACCGCTGAACGGATATCGACGAAATTTGGTACAGATGTAGAGCAAAGTCTGGAAGAACACATAGAATACTCAAATTGTTTTCTTGGTTTTACGAAGACGAAAGCTAGTTTATTATAAATGATGGGAAGGGGATATGGATTTGATGGAGGAAATGCACAGACAGGGTTATTTATTCTCTTTCAATGCGTCTCCTCCTTAAAGGTAGGCAACGCATCTGCAAATGCGGATTCCTACAGGAGGCAGTCGCTTCGTCATTTTAACGAATTCCACGCCATTTGCTCGTTTGTCACCTTGTATAATAAAAAAATATAATAAAAAAATCATGATGTGAATGAACATGTAATAAAAATACATTAAAAAGCAAATAAGAACACGTTATTCCTGATTTATAAACACGTTTCATTGATACCTACTTCTCCGTAAACATGTGTAAATCTTTTATTACAATTAATGTGATTAAAACAGCAAACACTAGCGACCCCAAGCTTTGTCAGAGCGGTATAATACTTATATCGTCGTATTCGTATCTTTTCTGTCATATCCATACTCTTCCCGAAGATGTTACCTTTATTGAGTAGGCTATTGTACTCAATGATAGTGTCACTATCTAATGGTAAAATAAGTTCAAAAGTTTCCAACAAATTTTAATTTTTCGACGTACATTCGATTATTTATTTATTTATTTTGACGTCATATACTTGTTTTTTGCATGTTTTTACTTTTAGTTATAATTGGTAAAGTTTTAACTCCAAATTTGTAATTTTCAGTGTTTTCTAATTTTTGTGAGTGTAGTAATGTTTTGAATAGATTAATATTATTACAAATATACAAATCTATCCTCTTTATAGTATTCATCTTTTTTTAAATTAAACAATATTTAAATGTCCACGAAAGATTTATAATTAGTATTAGGTACTTATTATGGTACAAAATGTGGCGCACAACTTATGATTTAACTTAAAAAAGTAACAGATGTGATACGTAAGGAATAAGTTAGTTTCAAATCGTCTCTTCACTGGAGGACTCTTAAAAACTTGTGTTGAGACAAACTTTAGATTGCATCCTCATAAATCTTTATGATCTGAGCTGTAAGGTTGATTTTATATCGTGTAAAGTGTATTTAAGTTGTAAACTTAAGTGACATATCGGTAAGTAGAGAGAAGTTAAGAGCTTTTATTGTATACGTTTCAATTGCTTTTGAAATTAAATAATTAGTGATGCAGTTCTATTCGTTTGCATGTATGTATGTTTGTCGTAAACTTTTTATAATAAATCTGACTAGATATAGATGGATGGATGGATGGATGGATGTTTGTTAGAGTTTGTAGCTTAAACGGCTGAACAGATCTCTATGAAATTAGGCACAGGTGTAGAGCATACTCTGGAAGAACACATAGGCTACTATTTATCCCGAAAATAGTTAAGGTTCCCGTGGAAATCATGAATTTTGTTTTTTAATGTTTACTCGATAATTCTGCAACGGTTCAACATATCTCAATGAAATTTGGCACAGATGTAAAACAAAGTCTGGAGTACACATGTGATAAGGTTCATCCCCGAGAAATGTCCGGTTCCCGAGCGATACCAGGCTTTTTGTAATTTTTAAAGTTCGTACATTTTCTAATACAACGCGGACGAAGTCGCGGGCAACAAACAGCTAGTATCTATAATAAAGTAATATGTAGGATTACATCTATACTAATGTTCTAAAGCGGAAAGATTTATATCTTTGTATGTATGAAATAATTCAAAAACTACTGGGCCGATTTCAATATACATTTTTTTATTTTCACGCAGACGTAGTCGCGAGCCACAGCCAGTAGTTTTACATATCAACACTGATTAGACTTCCAAAATAATTACAAAGATTTGGAAACTTGCTACGCACATTTGTGAAAATCTATTAGACCCTAAATTTATGAGTTTAGTAAAGCCGAATATAATAAGGCAATAACATCCTTCGATAGAGACAAAATAGAGTTCATATTCGGTTAACATTGGTGTGTCATCAGAATTTTTCCGAAATAGTCAATAACGGTTTTTCAGTTACAAATAATAATAAAAGTTTACTTGTTATTGATATCTGTATTATTTTAAACAGGTCTATTAAGATGACAGATATTTATTTTTGGATTTTTGTTTAAATTGAAATAACTCAAAAACTACTAGACCGATTGCAAAATACTTGCAGTAATAAAAGGATGTATTTTTATAATTTTTTTAATTTCACGCAGGCGAAATCACAAACAGCTAGTTCTATAATAAAGTAAGTTGTTAAATTCGCTATATTTAGAGTAAACTTGGATAACAATGAATAGAATACCTGTACAAAAACCAGAAGCACCTTCCCTGTTCCGGTCAAATAAACAATTTGTATGGACATAATATCCCTTTTGGGATCATCGACAAAAACTTGAGCAAAGTATCCGATGTCATTTTCTTATGCGCTTTTTGTTAAGAATATGAGTCTTTGAGACTTCCGTTTGATACTTTATAACAGACTAGCTATCGCTGCGATTCCGTCCCCGTGGAATTGAAAAAAAGAAAATAGCCTATGTGTTCTTCCAGACTATCCTCTACATCTGTGCCAAATTTCATCGAGATCCGTTCAGATTAGGCTACAAACTGTAACAAACATTCATCCATCCAAACTTTCGCATTAACATTATTAGTAAGATTTTGTATGTAATTTATTTAGTAGGGAGATGATATATCCCGTAATATTGCACCATATTGTACCGATGTTGACAGAATACGAGGTCGGCAGCAAGCACAGGTAGCAGTGGACTGTCGCGAACAAAAGCAACAGGGCCGATGTGCACTCAAGCACCATATACCCATTGTGCGACTCATAATGCTATGGTTTTGTAGCGAAAAATCAGCGGGTAGCGAACGCGGCCGCTTCTGCACTGTACTGTCGCAAACAGAAGTGTTAAATAATTATGATTATAATATTAACCGTTATTAACCAATAATGTAACGAAGTACTATGATGTATCGACGCTTAAAAATTACAGATTGGTACAAGCGAAAATTCTCTTGAATGCTAATATCAGAAGTGTAGTTTTCAAAACTTACCCACTGAATACAATGTACTACAAATTGTTCATAGAATTAATAATAAAAGTTAGGTTTGTATGATTTTGAACGAGTATTTTCATATCGGTAACTTAATATAAGATTTGAGAGTATTTCGATAGTAGTAACTTAATATACGATTAGAAGTACAGTCAGTTAGTTGTTTTAGGTTGTTTATCTTTACTACAATATTATAATGAGGAAAAAGTTATATTTTTCTATGTATTGAAATAAGTCAAAAACTACTGGGCCGATTTTAAAAATTCTTTCACCGTTAGCAAGGTAATTTATCTGTGAGTAACATTGGCTATATTTCTTAATTTCGTCGTCGAAGTCGCGAGCAAAAGCTTGTATTTCATATAGCCATTGTTTGTGACTGTACCGTGGCTTATAGACAGTTTTATGAACAGATTATGACGGGTGTTGACGGAATATAAATAAAATCGCGGACGGCAG
>NW_013525269.1:1418141-1427278 GCF_000836215.1 Papilio polytes | reverse complement strand
TTCGAAATTGATATTTTTTACGCCATAGTTGGTTCGTACTTTGGGCAGAACAAGTAAACTTGCCAATTTCCAAACCAGTACGACTTATGGTCCTTTAACAAGCGAGCCTACAATCTCCAAATGCCAGCAACGCATCTGTAGTACCTCTGGTGTTGCGGATGCCCATGGGCGTCGTTGACCACCTCTGTGTTCCCGCCACTAGTTTTCCCCCTTTTAGTATAAAAAAAAAGATGATGAAGAGTTTATCTTCAATTAAACTTTAGTCGATGGTCTGTTACTTATTTTATACCATACTTACTTGACATATATGTGGATGGCGGAGGCGGGGATGCGGAAGGCGGAGGATCGCATTCTCTGGAAGGTATTGGGGAAGGCCTATGTCCAAGCAGTGGGCAAAGACTGTTGATGATGATGATTTGACGTATATGTCCCTTAATTTAATTAACAGTATTGCTATATACCGATCAGTTATCTCAACGTTTAAAGAAAGTAAATCGCTAGCTCACTAGCGCCCTCTTTCATGGCAGTTTCTATATCCTATGTAAGTTTTCTGAATTAAGCGACCTCATTTAAGTCTAATGTCTAAGTCCAAGGAGTCCTAATTTAAGTCCCTTTATCTTTACCACCCTTTTCTTATAAGGAGAGGATGGGAAGGGGAAGTGGATTTGACGGTGGAGAAGACGCGTAGGAAAGGAAAATATCCTCTTTATGTGCGTCTCCTCCTCTGTCAATTAAGAGTATGCAACGCATCTGCAATTGCGGATGTCTATGGGCAGCGGTCGCTTTCCATTTCGGTGGATGCAGATGGCCGCTTGCTCGTTTGCCACCTTATATTATATAAAAAAAATATCCTATGTAGGTTATCTGAATAAAGCGACCGATAAGAATGCGTCTCACTCCGTGTATCCCTGATTTTTAAAAATTCTAGTTAGGTTTTATCATATAATATAGATAAACCCTTTGTTTTTTTTTATTTTACTTGAATATTATAGTGTTATTGACTAATGAGTAAAGAACCAAGATATATCGCAATACTAACAAAAACATGGCGTATTAGCAAACGCAACCGGAATCACGCATCGCCGCTAAAAACAAACTAAATCCGATTCAATTCTGAAGAAACAGGCGTAAATCCTATTGTTTTATTATACTCGACACCTACAGAATTTTATTAATATTGAATATGAATAAAAAATGACCTTAGTTTGGTTTGTTCCTATCTGTACTTTAGGATGGCTATTGTTTCTTTAAAAGTTGAAATATCAATTAAAAGCGGCCAGTAACGTGAAAAAGCTTTCGTTTCTTCTTAAATTTGGATATCAGTATCTATGGTCAGCCATTGAGATATAGCAATACTTAACTATATTTTATTTGTACCAACTAATGTCAGTCTATTTTTGAAGAGCGTTTAATGTTCTATATAAATTGATTTGTAGATTTTTGAAATTCTGTTTCTAAGGTATATAATTGTAAGCATTACTTAAGCACCAATGACTGCTGATGTGCTAAAAGTGTTAATTGTTAGCAGCGTGCGCAGACTAAAATATCGTACAATTGTTTTGTTGCGGTTTGATTCCTATGACCTTATATGGAACACACTACTCGATTTTTAGTTGTGCAAACAAACAGTTGAATCGGCTGCGAAACAATCGACAATCGCACAACAGTTGTGCTAGTTTAGTCAAAAGAGTGCGCCCGTTCTTAGTATTCGAAGTTTGGGG
Source organism: Papilio polytes (assembly GCF_000836215.1). Taxonomy (NCBI): domain Eukaryota; kingdom Metazoa; phylum Arthropoda; class Insecta; order Lepidoptera; family Papilionidae; genus Papilio; species Papilio polytes. The sequence goes on along the minus strand of NW_013525269.1, from coordinate 1,425,557 downwards.
ACTATTAAGATAGTTGCAAGTGGAGCATACCTTAATGGGTCCGTTTCCTCCAGTCCGCGAGTCGCGGTTCATTTCGTGAAGCAAGGCGTCCCGGCCGCGCGGCAAAAAGTACATTTCTATATATATCAGAGAATCCATCAAAAGCAAATTAATACGGCAGCGAAACGGCGGCGGAAAGATTTTGCCTTTTTTATATTGAAATTATTTTCGGGTTCCGCGAGAAAATACTTGAACGCTTCGACTAGATGTTGGTAGTATTTTATTTATAACTAGCTTTCGCCCGAAACTCTGTCCGCGTGAAATTAAAAAACCTATGTGTTCTTCCAAACTACCCTCGACATTTGAATGAAATTTAATCGAGATACGCAGCAGATTAGGCTACAAACTAACAAACATCCAATTAAACGCTCGCATTTATAGTATTAGTAAGATTTTAATTTCGAGCTATATTATAAAACTCTATACAATTTATATTAGGCTTGCAACACACTTGGATAAGTAACTGAGGAAGTAAATTGAGGTCAAAACATCTTAAATTTCTTCATTTATTCTCTCGTTTCTTTTAGATAAGGCTATCGACGCACTAATTTCTTAATCTTAATGATTGGTTAAGCGTTTTTCGTTCAATATCAGTTAAATGAGTATCGATTAAAAAGTATTGAATTAAAATGAATCCGATTTATCATATAAAGATCTCGATATGGTAGTGTAAAGATCACGCTTATCGAAAAACTCCAACTGAGAAGAAATGGTGATTAAGCCGCGGTTACAATAAGAGACAGCGGGGCGCCGGCTTATCGGGACATACTGCTAATGCGCGCAGCGGGCGACGTGTGAACACTGCTTTAGTGTGTGGCCCAAGTCACAGAAATCAATACATTGCAAAAATGTACTTTCGAATCCTTAATGATACAAAATCAGTTTCTAATAAAAAATTTTAAGCACAACACAATAACCCTACATATTAATAATGTTCTTTCAGAGACTGACATTACCATAGATATAACTAAATAGTAAAAAAGTAGTTGTTGATGGTAATTTTTTAATAATTTTTTTGCTAATTAATATAGCTCTCTACTTAAAAAAAATAGGCAAACAAGTTACCCAAGTAACAGTCACTTTCTTAATAGATTATTTAAAAAATCAGTCATTGGTGACTGTTTTTTTTAAATAAGCTTTTAAGTTGTAGTTAAGTTTAGTTAAAGCATAAAATATGCTATTATTTTCTATATAACTTATCTTTTATTGCTCTTCCTATGTACTCGTACGTAAAATTTTTAAGATTATTCTCAAGGATAATGGATATAACGCGTCCTCGCCCGCTTCCGCTTGTAATTTAACGTCAAGCAAAAGGACGACCGTTGATCTTTTTGTGCACGCGGCCTTATAATGCGGTGGCACTAATGTTTTATTACGTCCCACTGGTAAAGGTGTTTATAGCCACTATGTTACGTTATTAACTGATAATCCTGTCACATGTGAAGTGGCCCTTATGAACTTTATGAACACGAATGAGTGACATAAATATGTATTTTGTTTGTTTAAAATTGATTTGTATTTCTAATAGGAGTCGCCCGCGGCTCCGTTCGCACGGAATTAAAACAAATATTTCTTATTTAATAATCTTACGTTTTCTTCCAAACTTTATTATAAAGTTAATGCCATTTTTCAGTGAGATACATTGCGCTGTTATGCAAAACAGATACGTAATAACAAACATACATAGGAATATCCATACGCCTAGACTTTTTCATTAATATTAGTAAGATAAGTCAAGTTGACTCGATTTCGAATATTTCACAACAATCTCACTTTTTTGTTACCAAAAGCTAGACATAGTACTTAGTTTCTAAGTTCGATATTGCTCGAATACTGGCCAGTTTTAAAAAAATAGTTCATGATACCGTATCACGTGTAACATTATAAATACATTTTGTTTCGTACTTCAGAAACATAATAAAAGAACGAACAAAAGATCGGTATACATTTTTTCCATAGAGCTGACCACACCCCTACGTTCTGCAACAAAAATGAAGGAAGAAGGGTGTTCAGTTACCCCATTGTGCTTCTATGTTATTGTGTAATGTATTTTTCAATCGCAGAATAGTTGTGTGCTTATAGTGTTCTTTTTACACTTTTATTAGCTTGACCTCAAAATATGTGCGTTAATGGTTCGATGCATCGATAAAACTTACATTTTAAAGTTACTTTCAAGTTTAAAAAAGGCTTGTCTTTTTTTTTTAAATAAGGTGACAAACGAGCTAACGCTTCGAATCGCTGAAATGGTGAAGAGACCGCTGTTCAAAGATATAATGCCATTGCATTTCTTATTATTAATTGACGGAAAAGAGGACGCACAAAAACAGGATATTTCCATTTCCTATGGGTCTCCCGACTATACTTTCCCTCCACATCCCTCCTTAAACAATAATAATAATTGAATAGAGTTTCAATCGAGAAAGAAAATTTGCTTGGTTTAAATTCATTCTTTGGAGAAATTAAGGCTGTTACGTCATAAGTAATAAAATATAATCCCTATAAACAACATTTTTTTTTAATTTTTAAGGAAAATACACTATATGCAATATATTTTGTCACCCATTATAGGCTTCAATATATAACTACATAAATACAGAGCATTAGATATACAAAAGCATAAACCGCTTCCATTTTGTCAGAATAAGCCATCGAGTGATTCGACCGCGTTGTGCCGTTGGCATTCCGTAGTGCAAAAACCCGGCCCTCTTCAGCAAGCACCGTCGCCGCGCGGCAAGAAACAATTATTTTAACGCAAAAACATCTCGAATATACTGTCCACTTGCGGCACACACAAAGCGTGCTTACAGCGCTGCCAACATACTAACGTTATAGGTCCAGTATTAGTATGTTGGTAATTGTTAACGGTTATTTTTTTAAATCAATACCAAGATCACTCCAGTCTTGAACATTGTACTTCAAATTAGTCAATAGCAGTTCATTACCATTGACAACAATTCTTTTAAACGTCCTCGGGTTTGTTGATTAAAATATTTCAAGTAACAAATGATTAAACAAATCACTTGTTATTTAGTGAACGATCCCAAAGGACGTCCCGCTAAGGCACTGAGATGCAGAATTAACCTCTTCAAGACTTAAATGGATGTACCCTGCAGTTTGTGAATACTCAACTCTGTGTTTCCACTGCGGAATTACTTATACAAAAACGTCATACTATCTTTATCATGTTAAACTGCTAAATTTTTGTCGAATACAAAGTTATAGAGAAATAAAAAATTGATCAAAAAGGTAGAGAATTTATTATCGTGTGATTGTTGTGTGTTTCGTTGGTTTTCATTTTGTGAATGTTCTGTAATATAATATGACAATGGTAGAAGACATTGTTAAAAATTTCAAAATCATATTAATATTATAAATGCGAATGTTTAGATGGATGGATATTTGTTATCGTTGTAGCCTAAACGGCTGAACGAATTTTGATGAAATTAGATATGTAGGAATAGTTTGGGAGAACACATAGGCTATCATATCTCTTTTGTTTTTTTTTTAATGTCACGCTGACGGAGTCGCAGGCGAAAGCTAGTAGAAATATAATATTGTTTTATATGGCTGTGCCATTAGGTAGGAGGTTCGCTAGTATTTCAAAGTTGAAAACCAAACTTGCTTGAGAACCTAAAAGGCTAGGTCGCTCTGAATCATTCCGTCGTCTCACACCGCTTGTTATTTACAGGACAATAAATTTTATATTCTGTGCTCGTGCCCTAAAATTACGACTCTAGCGGCGGCCGCTGCGCCCTTATTGATGACCATCGTTATTGGAATGCTTCTAAAGCAGTTTGACTGTTAAAATATTTTTAAACAATAAAGTTCAAATTAACCCTTTAACTTTGCAGGAGAAAAAGACAAGTTTTTGAAAATGTTGTGATTGAAATGTAAAGTTTACTAAATAAAATTGTGTAACCATAAACTTATTTATGTACTGAACATAATAAATTAAGAATTAAAATAAAAATATTGTAGAACTTATGAATTTATTTCACGGGACACCTAAACATCCTCTGTTTCTCATTCTGTCATAGTTTTTTGTCCCTGACAGCTTAAATTAAGTGTGAGAGTTTATTTAACGCTTGTTAACAAATCACATAAATAGGGCACTTTATAATTAGTTAGGATCTCGCTAGCGGGTAGCGGGAAGGCATACTGTAGCTGCAAATTGTAGTCATTTAGCAATAACCAACGCAGCAGGACTCTGCTCACCCCACGGCTCATGCAGCGCAGCACACGTTCGGTAACTGTGTTTCAAATGGTATTTAATTTATAAAAATCATTATTACCATTATTTGTGAATAATGAATCTTTATTAATGTACTTATTATGTCTATTCGTGTACCAAAATATTTTATACAAATTTTAGAGCTTGTAGTTGGTAATTAACATGAACGGGTATTATTTGGTTGACTTTTGGTGCACTTTTAATTCACAGTTCTTAATATCATGAATTAAAGTAAGGCTCCATATTGTTTTTCTTTGTTTTTTTTGGGTTTGTCTTCTATAGCGGATTTGTTAAACTTATAGTGCCTTAGGTCCCACACAAATACGTTCTGTCCTCGGCGGTATTTCCAAACCAATACGACTTGGGGTCCTTCAAGAAGCGAGCCTACCATTTCCTCAAAGACGGGCAACGCATATATAGTTCCTCTGGTGTTGCAATGTCCATGGGCGTCGTTGATCATCTCGGTTTTCCCGCCGCTCGTTTGCCCCCTTATATGATAACAAATAGGTATTTCCTAGTTAAAGCGTTAAAGAAGCTTTAAAAACTGAATGCTCCAATCGCTCACAGCTAGTGTTAGTTCAAAATTATTCAATCAACTTTCCTTTACGAATAAAAGGTAAATACAACAGTCACTTTAAAGCACAACTATTAATTTAAGTATCGCATTTTGACGCGTGCCGTCACTATGAGCCATTCTGTACCGATTTATCGGTTTTTTATTCAACATCTTAATGGCACGCTATTGCATTTCGTGTAATGACCGGCCATTACGCGTAACATTATACTCCAGACGCGCGTTTACCCACGTGACTGCTGTCAACCGCCCTCAGTATGTGTGCATTTTAATTTGATTTTCAAATAAGTAATCGGTAGATATATTTGTTTAGCGTTTACGAGGCGAATAAATTGAACATACATGATCTAGACTAGGCTATCATAATATTATAAATGCGAAAGTTTAGATGGATGTTTGTTAGAGTTTGTAGCCCAAACTACTAAACGAATCTCGATGAAACTTGGCATAGATGTAGAGGATAGTCTGGAAGAACACATAGGCTATTTACTTTTTTTAAATTCGACTCAGACGGAGTCGCGGGCGAAAGCTAGTAACTAAAACAACTAAAATAAAATTGAACATACATTGATGATCTAGACTAGGCTATCGTCTATATTTTTTACATTTTTCGATTCTCTAGGATGCAGTTTACAGAAAATACAACCTTAAATCTAACTGCGATAGCATTTTGGACAGAAGACATTCTTATGTTAATTTTAGATAATCAAAATACTGCGGATATTTAACAAATCTTTTGCAAAAAATTATATCTATCAAAATACATACAAAAGAGTGCGCCAAATCTGAAAAAATATTTACTGAGTGTCCATTCTTTTATTATTTTATTCTTGTATAAAACTATTGCAGGTCACAGATATGATATAAGAGCATTTATTAATTAGATAACTTGTTTGTCCGTATTTCACCTTTTACAATATTTTTTAAGATATTTCAATTATAAAGGAATAGTGGAAAATAGGTTAGATTAAAACGGTGTCAGACACTAGTAAGTCTAAGATAAATTAAGTATCAACATAGCTTACAACACTATTAAAGTAAGTAATGCGTTACTATATATTAAAAAAGAAATTCATTAAAACGGAACAAAATGTTATTCCGCCACCGGTTTACAAAACAGATGTCTATGTCAAAAAGGTTTTTTTTTTTCAATTCTTTTGTAGCCAACGGTATGCTTTATGTCGTTCATATAAAAGACTGTTTTATTATTTTTTAAAAGGGTTCCGTGGGCGTTTACTTCCGTTTTTGCGTTATTCAATAATGGTTTGAGGGTTCCACACTCTTTTTAGTGTTTTTTTGTACTACAATGTGACACTCTGTGCAAGGAAGGCGTTCCAATATTTCGCGCATATGGTATGATAAAAAACTTCGTATTTATAGAAATATTTGAAATTTGACTAACAGGATCTCGCTGTTTGTTATAAATTTATGTTAGAAATTTATAATTTTGTTTAACAACGACCATTTACTACACCAAAGTGGATCTTTGTAATAAGTATTTCGTTTTTTATTTTGTTTTAATTCTTTCTTTTTTTTTGTAATTTAACACTAGAAATACTTACGTATTAACTGTCAAAGAAGTGGTCACAATGTTGTTTACTTTGGCTAATCGTTTTTTATCATCTTTTTGTTCTTTACAATACAAATTTACTAATTGTGTCTACAAAGTATGTTTAAAGGTGAACCCAATACACTTAAAAGTAGTGTATTGTGTCCTATTTTTGGATCTATCCGCATAGTGTGTTGCTACCCTAACAATAAAAAGCGAATACCTTTATCAGACAGAGATAAAAAGTAGATTTACGGTACATTACAATTCTTTTGATGCATATGGAGTACATGGTATATTTTTAATTGCTTGTGTTTTTTGTTAAGGCGCTAGGACATGTGTCGTGGACACCGCTGCAAGTGTAATTTTGACTTCAATGTGTCATTTCTTAAATACGACCGTATACATATTACCCAATATATAGTGTAAACATACAAGTCGCTAACAATTGACTTCAAGTGTTACGTTTATTGCATCTAACCACTGCAACTTCGAAGTTCAAAATTTTTGAGGGTAGAAATTAAATTTAATAAAAAGTATTTTGTCTTTCGATAAGTACAATGTAATTTATCATCAGGGAATCGATTTAATCATGGAAAATGTAAATGGTAAGTAACCACGATGTTATTTTCTAACCATAATATTTAAAAGCATATGACATTCTAACCATATGACTAAAACTATATGTTTTAATTTTTTTTATCGTATTTCACGTTGATGTAATGATCGACGTGCGGGATTGTATAATGGATACAAATGTATTAACCATTGATATCATTATTTTCAAACTTCACACTATTAGTACTCACACCGGGCATGCTTTGTGCTACACGAAAATGGAGGCAAGTGCAAAAACACAAAAATCCCTTTGCTGAGACGCCGCTGCGTAAAAACACCGCAGCTACGGACCCATCTGCAGGGACGTTTCAATAAAGGCACATATAATTGGCTGCCGATCGTCATTTTAATTACACTTGCATCGTTTTTAGCTGGACCCCAAAGGGGCAGATATGTCGCCGCGCC
>NW_013525269.1:1417829-1418096 GCF_000836215.1 Papilio polytes | reverse complement strand
ACCTTCGATTTTATTTGAATATCAATGAAGTAATAGCGCACTCCTTTGACTAAACTATCTCACAACTATAGTGTGATTGTCGATTGTTTTGCAGACCATGCAACTGTCTTTGCACAACAAAAAATCGAATGGTGCGAGCAGCATATAAGCTCATAGCAAAGCGCGACTAAACAAAATACCATTTCGCGTATTGAGTGACAGCCCAAGCCGAGGTCCCCCCTCGGGGGCCCTTGTGCCTAGTCACTCCATGGAGCGTCCACCGAAGCG
>NW_013525269.1:1409258-1417719 GCF_000836215.1 Papilio polytes | reverse complement strand
GGCAAACAGTGGCCATTCAGTCAAAAAAAAAAAAAGCGACTAAACATTGTTAGATAGTTTAGTCAAAGGTGTTCTCGGGTTCTTAGGGAAACTCGTTTATGCACCAAAGATACTGGTCTTTTCCGTACTTACCATGTTTCATGCTCATGTCGCGTACGTATTGCTCATACCAAGGTTTATTAAATAGATTGTCGAGTTTTTAATTTCCTCCCTTATGCTATTCGGACACAGTATTGAAAAGTATTGACGTAACGTTACATTTCCTGTAATTGAGACTTGATTTTCATCTTTGTTAGTTTTGGTACTTTCAATGTTTTAGATAAGGCACATTTAGATGAGAAGATATAAGGCGATTTGTGTAGATTTTATTAGTAACTGTGAATCTTTTCTTACTTATTGTAGTGGTGATAAGATTAACTAAATGTTATTTTACTTTTTATTTTTTTGTAATTTATTCTATGTTAACCTTAATATTCTTGTTTGTTATATCCTAGTTTCAATAATATTTGTTGCATTAACTACTTTAGGGGAATTACAAGAAATATTTCCTTGATTTTTATCTTGTCAATGTATATTAATTTAATATTTAAGTGAATAATTATTAAAATTAATAATAAACAATAGGTAATAAAACACATAAAGAATGTTTTGCTTTTTTTATTTGACAAAAGAAATTAATTCATTTTTTCTTATTTCCACTTTCCTTATTATAATACAATGCAGTTGTAAAGTAATTATACTATCTATCTATATTTATATGTATATTTATATTCTATATAATACAAAAAATATTTACAAAAATTTAATTCATCCCGTAGAGACCCATTTTAAAGAAAAATAACCATAATCAGAGAGCATGAACAGTATTACTATATACTTACATGAATATGTAAGACTGGCCAGCAGTAAATTATGTTTAATATGTACATATTTAAATAAAACCATAGATTAATGATATAAAAAAAATCATAAAAAATCATAGAATAAATATCTTTAATCTATGACATTGATTGAATTTTTTAATCTATGATCGTAAGAAAGTAATCTGCCCAAAGATTAAAAATACTTCCAATAACAGATTAAAAATCTTTAATTATCTGTATGTATATAATATAATATCTAATATTAACATAACAACGTATAAAAAGGAAATACTGTCCATGCGATCATAGTTAAATATATGTTGAAATAGAATAAAATAATGAAATTGCAGTTAATATTAATAACACAATAAAATTACTCACGTCTTAAATACATTTGCATACAGAACACATTTGCTTGAATAAAAAAATAAATACAATTGGTTTGCTATAGGAAAGCAAAAAAACTTAAAAATATTTATCACAACAGCATGGTTTGTGTTCCCGATTTGAATTAAGAAAGCGCTGGTGTACATCTTTGACTAAACTACTCAACGGTTGTGCGATTGTCGGTTGTTTCGCAGCCTTCAACTGTTTAGTTGCACAACTAAAAACGATAGTTTAGTCAAAGGTGTGCGCCAGGTTTTAAAATAAATAAAAAATCATTTAAAGCTTGCATATTAAATATTTCATAATAAATCAAAATACATTTATTCTAGAGTTTGATATTATAAACGAATTTTTAGTACAACACAAAATTGCATTAGGGAGATTGTTTTATTCACGCTCGATAACATTAAATATACAAGCTTCCTTTACAATTTGAGGACATTTAAGTAATGGCAAGAATATTCATTAGATCAATAAATTTTATGCCGTAATCACGTAAACATAAATGTAAAGAATTATAAAAAAATGTCTATACATAAAAAGGAAAGGAGACATTTTTTTGACCGTCTTCCCAAAAGAAGGAGGTACTCAATTCGTCTGTATTTTTTTTTCCATTTACATATTGCTGTACAATATAAGATATATAAGACTTTAATCAAAAGGAATGTAGTGATTTTTGTCGGGATATAGTGGCATGCATATTTATATAAAGAAAAAAAAATAGGTTATTTATTTTAGCGTTTTTAATAACGAACAGAACAGAAAAGTAGTTCGTCCAAATTTGGTCAACTTCATACCTAATTATTTATCGATTTATTATAGTTTATAACATGTACAGTAACCATTTTAAACAATAACGCATTATTTTAAATATAAAAAAATGTACAATTATAATTCTATTAAATAATTTCCTTAATTTAACGTTGGTTGTGCCGATACATAGTTTTAAAATTAAATATGGCGCCGAGTGAACGCTCTTTATTTCGCTTTCCCGCCATTGTGAACTATACTTGCATTATATTTATTTATCGTCTGTTTGTCCGATGGCTGTTACACTGCGGGCCAAACCCTGTTGACAAACAATTTCTTTCATTAATAAATTGATTACAGCAAATCAAGAAAGGACGTAATTCTAATAAAATCCCTACCATAAACATTTGTACTTTTTTATTTACACGAACATGCTAAAATTCTTTTAGTTCCATAGACAAATAGATAGTAATTGTACTAGAGTCCATATATATAAGTCATAATAACGACCTCTCTTTATGCAATAAAACGCATCAACCTATTCGACCGTCAATGATATTGAGGTCAAATTGCTTTGTAAAATTTCGTTCATAACTATTGAAATTCTGAGCGACGCGACCTACATATGCATGCCATTATAACCTTTATCTCACGTTTTAGTTACATAAAGTATAGTTGGCTAGATATAATGTGCTACAATTAACTAAAAGTCGAAATTCCTCAGCTGTCATAGTTGTTCTGTTCATGTGGTCCCAAATATTGTGGTCTGAGGCCCATGCGATGGAATAACGCAAGACCGTTTTCACTGTAAACGATTAGAATAACAGTTATCTATCTATGATACAAGATAATCAAGTAAAATAGATCTACATGAGTTTAGTAAGTAAGGGTTGAAAGGTCCATCATATATCTTGTGCTTTATCTTCAACTATGATCTCCTAGTATGTTGTAAATACTCACGTGAGGAGTCCAGGGTTGGCATCAGGCTGGTACCAGGAGTACTGTGGCACATAGGGCGGGTGCGGTTGCGGTGCCGCCTGATGGTGCAGTGCGTGCGCGGCGTGCGCGCCCTTCATGTCCCAAGGTCCAGGTGGCGCGCCCTACAGACAAGGAAAAGTAAATTAGATTAATTAGGAAACTAGAAAATATCTAAATCACATCGATTTGAATAAGTAGTTGTAGGAATGAATACTGAAGTTCTAAGGTCTCATAAGGTGCAGAGATTCCAGTCAAATCTTTTGTCTTATTGAACCTTCCATCATTCTTAGACAGGTCTAAGGAAAGAGTCTTCTTAGAGGCAAACTACCAGCGTTAGATGTCGAATCACATAGAGGTTTACATTACAAATGCCTAGGTAACATGTAAAGGAAGATAATTGCATCTAGTTTAAACATTTTTGTACATAAATGTATTCGTTATTTAGCGGTTATGAGGTAAACCCTCCTAAATAAATTCAATAGTTAATACAAAGATCTTGGTAACGTGTTTTGATGTGATCGTACGTGGGTTGTATTCAATTATGTATATATAATATGTGACATATAAGTTATTCTTAGTAATATCGATAGCATATGACTATTATATGTAGGTTAATTACTAGTTAACCTTTATCGATTACTCATCTTAACATAATGTCATAGTATAAGAACGCATAACTTGTGACATACTGTGTTACTAATACTGGTTAATGTACAAATGATATATATTGATATATATATCTTACTTCTTACTAATATTATAAATGCGAAAGTTTAGATGGATGGATGGATGGATGGATGGATGTTTGTTAGCGTTTGTAGCTTAAACGGCTGAACGGATCTCCATGAAATTTGACACAGGTTTAGAGCATAGTCTGGAAGAACACATAGGCTACTTTTTATCCCGGGAATAGTTACGGTTCCCGTGGGATTCATTAATTTAGTTTTTTAATGTTTATTCGTTCATTCTGCAACGGTTTGATATATCTTATTCAAATTTGGCATAGATATAAAACAAAGTCTGGAGTTCACATGGGATAAGCTTCATCCCCGAGAAATGTCCGGTTCCCGAGGGATACGTAGTTTTTTGTAATTTATATAGTTCGTATGTTTACTAATACCACGCGGACAAAGTCGCGGGCAACAGCTCGTTTTGTATAAAATAATGTATAAAATAATAGCTATCACCAACAAATTAGAAACAGTAAATAGACTAGAACAGAGATAGAATAAAAAATAGTAAATAGACTTATAGAAAGAGTGGTGAAGGGTACATTGGTAGAGGTATACCTGGATTGCGTAAAAGGTGACATGATCAAACAGTGAGTGATAACTAAATTGACGTTTAGAGTTATGTGGAGAGCAAAAACTTGTTGTGGCTACGGGAGTAGGATATGGAGGAAGATGATGAGTAAATAGACTGTGTTCTTCCATACTTCGTCGTAGATCAGTGTTAAATTCCAACGAGTTTTTTAAGTCGTTTTGTAGATCCATTCAATTGAAGTATGATTATCGTTTTATACTAGAAATAAAGGATTTTTTTGGCTACCTATACTAATATTATAAAGAGAAAATATTTGTATTTTTGTATGTATTGAAATAACTCAAAAACTACTGGGCCGATTTCAAAAACTTCCAACGACGCCCGCGAGCGGATTGACGCGAAATCGTGATGCCATCAGGAGCAGATTTTAATTAAATTCGATTATAAAATAACTAATCAACGTATTGGAAAAAGCTTCGGGTTAACGGAAGATAAAGTACTCGTGTATCAAATAAACCACTTCGAGTTTTTATTTTCATTGTAGTTTTGCAGATATGTGGTGATTTTTACAGAATCAGGAACTTTTCAAAAAATAAATCTATCGAGAAAAGTTTGTCCAATCGTGATTCTGTTCCACGAGCCTTGAGTTAAAGGACTGAAGTTACACATACTAAAATATCACCAATCAAATCTTTGTAGAAATCCTGTTCTATACTTCCAAAGATGCGCAATTTACCATAACCGCGCCTTAAACAGCTACGTTATCAGTGAGTAACGTAGAAGGTTACATTTTTATATTATTTAATTTAGTCGCAAACTAAGTCGAGAGTAACAGCTAGCGGTTCCTAGGAGAATATAAAATAATTTTATTCGAATACATTACAAAAACTGGACGATGTTTGACAACTTCATTATCATTTTCATATAATTATAAAACTAAAAGCCATAAAATAAAATGAAACGGAACTAAGCGAACGTTTATGACTCGATTGAAAGTGTTTTATAATAACATTGGTAGGTTTTATAACGATTTTCATTAAAGTATTTTGACCTTTTAATGAAGTAAATGGCTTATATCGTAAAAGCTTTAGGGTTATTGCTCACGGGGACTTTTTGAAGCGATATAAATACGATTGTAGAACAATGCGTGCAGTATAGATATCGACGACATTTAATCGATACAAAATCGATATACACATAGAGATGGGACTTGTACGTTTCAGAATTTAATGCTATTGCAGTATACAAGAAGGGACTGCTTAGTTGCAATACTCCTAGCTTTCTGTAGTCTGATTAGAGACTTATGTTCTGTCTAGACAGAACTTGAGTCTCTTTAATTAGACTCGTGTTTTGTCCAGACTGAAGTTGAGTGTCTACTCTAGACGTTCAAAGCGCTTCTCGTGGTCAACCCCACCGTCCGTTAGCTTAAGTTAATGGACTCATATAACTAATCCAGCTGAATGCAAGGCGCGGTCGGTCACGCCTTTCTACCTTTACTAACTGCTCACAGATCGCACTATTCATTTGACACGCAACAAGTTCGCTTTACGTTATTTAGTTAATGGACGCTTTTCTAATGATTGTCAGGCAAATATTAAATGATAAAGAACAATTCACGAGAAATGAAACAAAACACTATCGTTAGTTGAGTACTGACTGACGTTATAAGGTGTAGTGTAACATGTTATACGGCGTGCTCTCAGTACATTGTTACGGGGAAACTGGCACGCTACGAACGGCCCGAAGTTTACCCCGTATTGCGGTTTAAAAGGTTGTTTTGATTCATTAAGCTTCGTTCATTAAGCTTTTAATTCTTATAATTTTTATGAAAAACGTCAATTAATAAATAGAATTCTACTTTCAAATTGTAATTTAGGATTACATCCTCTGTTTAAGTATTTAATCAAAATTTATTCGGAAGTCTGGTAAAATCGATCATACTTTAAGATCCTTCTATAAGAATTAAAAAATTATCGACATACAGGAACTATACAGGTACTGATAAAATAAGTATTTCATATAAACGGAAGTCCGTTACCAACCGATATTATGTATAACTAGCTTTTGTCCGTGACTCCATCGGCATAGAATTAGATAAAACAAAAGAATGTAGCTTATATGTTCTTCCAGACTATCTTCTGCGTCTATACCAAATTTCATTGAAATCCGTTCAGCCGTTAAAGCTATAAACTCTAACAAACATCCATCTATCCATCTTATTTTTCGCATTTATAATATTAGTAAGATTATTTAAAAACATATAATAAAAACTTACATAGCCGACTCTTGGGTCCCACGACTGCTGGTGTGGAGGCTTGATGTCGCATGAGGTGCCGTCCGGCGATCGACCCGCATTCGGCTATAAGAAACACATTTATATTAACACTACTATTCCACATCTGTACAGAAACATATATTTATCTCTTTCATACTCCCTAAAAGAACATATGTTGTCTAAGAAAATGTTTGTGTGTCTCTCTCTCAGATTTACACATATCTTTCGAAGAACAGAGATTTACAAGAGAATGTTTGCATATCTCTCAGCCTACGACTGATGTCTCTTCTGAGGGCGTAGGCCTCCTCGAGATTCAAGAGAGTTTTTGACTATGACAATTCCTTTGTGATCGCTTTGACCCTAAAATATTATAACAAATGAGGTGTCATTCTATTCGTAATGATCCCTGGATTGTCATAGTCATAGTTTTTTGCTATTTTAACTAATATGTAATTAAAAACTCTTACATATCCAACCTTGACATCCCAGGCGGGCTGGGGCGGTTGTTTGACGTCCCACGTGCCTGTGGGCGAGAGACCCGGGGAGAGTTCGGAGACGGGCGTCGAGCTCGGCGTCGGCGAATGTGCCTGAGCCCCGCTCTGGTACGCCGACGGTGAATGCTGCGATCCGCTAGAACTGCCGCCGCCACCTACAAACATCGGTTAAAATTATATGTCGGATACAGCGACCAAAACTATAGATGGCGCCTGAATATGTGCTTTATAGACAATACAATGACTTTTATTATGACTTGCCAAAGAAGTACTTAAAGAATTAAAACGAACGATTACGGTTTTGAGTAAGCACGTCGAGTAAAAGATTATTCTTCTTTTTAACGTGTCTAATTTAAGGATTGGTTCTATGAACATAAGATATGTTGTTTGTCTTACCGTGTAGTAATTGGTTATTGCTAGGCGGGCTACCAGGCGGCATGCCGAGGCTGGGCGGCGGCGCGCCCACTTGCGCCGCTTTCATCATCTTCTTGTACTTGCTGCGTCGGTTCTGGAACCATATCTTAACCTGTGAACAAAAATACATTTTCATACAACGATCAACAACATTACTACTCTCGTTATTAATGTCAGATTTACCACAATTAATTTTTAACTTTCATAACATACGCATGCTCGGTTTCGGATGTTCTTTATATATGTAAATATGTAAAGCATTAAAGACTAGCTTCTGCTCGCGACTTCGTCCATGTGAAATTATAGCCAATATTACTCAGCGATAATAACTTTTTAACGGTGCAAGAATTTTTAAAATGGGGTCAGTACTTTTTGAGGTATTACAATACATCCGAAAATACAAAATTATTATATAAAAATACAAATCTTTCCTCTTTTCAGTATAAGTATAGAACAGATAATCAATTTCATTGTTCCTAACTTACTCATATGGTTTCTGTAAGATGTTGTCATCTCAACTATTGCTACGCTATATTCATTAATACTATTTTAAACATATGCAAAAAACAAAAATAGCATACAATGTTATGTCAAAGTCATTAAACAACCTAGATTTCATGTCCTAGTAATTTGTCAATTAGTGCGAGAATACAAACGCATGGCATATTCTATGTAAAGTGGTAATGCGATTTATCAGTGCCCAAGGTTCTGACGGTCAATATACGTCAATGCGGGTATGCAAAGCAAAATTAATAGTGACAACGAATTGACTTTAATTATTAATATATTATTAACTTCTTACCATTTATTAATCGCTTATATTCTTTATATAATACTAAATTTGACATCAAAGTATAGAAGAATGTCGATTTAACAGTGGTAGTGCCCGCTTTAACATCTTAGCACGAATGGGCCGGCACGCCCGGAGTACCACGAACACAGAAGACATGCGTGAAATGGAAGCAATTCCGTGTTTCGTCTGATGAGTGTGGTGCCGGAGGCCTAATTGAAGTCCCTTTCTCTTTACCACCCTTTTC
>NW_013525269.1:1396959-1408770 GCF_000836215.1 Papilio polytes | reverse complement strand
ATCTTAATATTGCGTCGACGAAGTCGCGAGCCACAGCTAGTACTAACTATAAAAAGTGATTCTTATGAGATCACTTCACTGCTTTCTACAGTTAAACTGCAATGTTTTAGTTGTAGTAATAGTGTTAATTGATTTATGGGTTATTTATTTAAAAAATGGTAATTACTTCGCTCTATATCTTCAACATTATCAATGCACTTTCTAGTTATTAAAATAATTATGTTATAATTAAATAAATCGATTTATATATAAATATTGTTGTAACAAAGCCGTAGTGGTGAGTTATTAGTGTTGTTTCTACTTTTTATCGATAACATTTAGTTGTTTAATCCATTTTAACTTTTCGTTATGATCTACATTAGTAAACAGAGTGGGCTATGTGACATATATGTAGGGGTTGTAGCGTGCGCGGGGGCGGGGCCACGTGCGGGGTGCTGGCTGCCGTTACTACACCGTTACGAACACTAGTGATGTTACATTGATATCGATAAAATTATTTCATTACAACATTACTAAAATTGTTAATATAATTCTGTGTTCTTTAAAGGTCGTTTATGTGTTAAGTTTTTAGATAATTATAATTGTATAATAGTGAGACGTCATAAATGAAAAAAAAAATAAGGCATAGATTGTAACGACGAAATGACAGAGCCAAATAGAAAACTTTTTTATCATATGTAATAATATTTAACAGTAATAAAAACTCAAAAGATTTTTTGTTAGTATATTGTTTGGGTGTTAAGTTAATTTTTGGAACCAATACACACTTCGACTATTTCAAAACCAGATTTTAAATACTGTTATCTTATAATAACAGGTTTTTTGTTATATTTATAAATTTCCATTAGTAAGTTAAATCAATTTCTAAAAAATGCTATTTTTAAATGTAAAAGGTTATTGCAATTATTTCGTAACAAACAAGTTTTATAAAAGAAACCGATTTATGTAATTGAGATATTACATCAGTAATTACAAGCGTTAAATATGTAGTAAACAAAACCAATTATCTTGTATGATATTAAAAAACCGATTCAAAGTAGTTTATACAAAAATAAATTAACTCTAGATAACAGAAACATAGTTTTAATGGATTATTAATTATTAAACAACAAGTATGGGTTATATTTGTTGTATTATTTAAATTATTGTTTCGTATTTGTATCTTAAAGAACGTATATATTTCATTATGATAAAATAAACGATAAATTGAATCAAAGCGTAATGATAGGTTAACCTTAATTAAATAAATGTTGCCATCTTTTTTCTACATTATAATTATTATACTTGTTGACATATGAATTGATTATTCTATAATTTATTATTATTACAAAAGCTATAATAATTCTGTTACTATGTTGGTACAAAAACATATTTAATTTTATTAATCCACTTTCTGGTATATAAAATATATTTAATGTCATAATTTACTTTTAATTATAATATTTAAAGATCTATTTTCGTATTCTAATAAAAAGCCAACTATTTTTGTAATATATCGACATCGATAACATGAGATGATGTACATCACTAATCTCCTCCTCCAATTTCACCCCACCTTGATTAGTCGGGTCGCAGGCCACGATATAACTTAACCCCATCCTACCTAACTTACTCTATTGGCATTCAATTCACTCGACTTAACCCGCTGCGAGAAGGTTGCGTTTTATTATATTTAACGCCGATTTTTCAATTCTCATATTTCGTTTACGTTCTTTTAAATATATCAAGAGATAGATATGGAATTTGGAATTAAGATTTTTTTTATCTGCTCATTTTTATTTAAATGCAGTCGATCTTTTATGTTCGAATTCAATATATAACAAATAGAAGTACCATATAAGAAATTAGAACATTGTTAGCAAAACACTTTATTGCAAAAACATCTTTTTAATGGTATTCAAAGTTAGGCAAATTAAATGCAATAAATGATTCAAATTCAGATCTAAATAACACTAACGATGTCTTCAAACGTCACATTTAAACGAAAAAACAACAAATATTTTAATTAAAACAATTTAAAAACAAAACATGCACAGCAACAGCTCGTATGTGTATTTTTACAGTGTAAAATAGGTACATCTGCCTTTTGAATGACAAAAGATACTGATGCCAGAAAAAAAAGCATGAAACAAAATGGCCGCCGGGCACCATATGCCAGCGACAACCGCAATGAAATTATATTCCCGTGGAGAACATTATTTTGCTGGCTGTACATTCGCCAGTCACGCTACTCTGTCCTGTTCCCTTTGTTTTGTGGTATTTATTTACCTAAAACATATTTCAACTGGATTTACATACTAGCTGAAATGGACTTTAAATATCTATGGTGCAAAACTTTGGAAATACAAAAACAGGCAATAATAATTGCAGTTAAGAGTAAAAAATAACAATACGATCGCTTAGAATTTTTCATATTGCTAGCATATAAAAGTTTTGTAGATTACAGGAAGATTGGAGACGTATTACAAATACTTACTTCCACACTTCGAGTCTTAACACTTATTAAAATGATCTACCCTTAGGGACTAACTTAGTGACTAATCTTATTCTCATTTCTTATTATATTGTAACATTTTTACGTCGCAATACAGTTTTAAATCTTGCTCATTGCTCAAGTTTATACTATCTACTAACAAAGACTTAAAATAACTTTAAAAAGAAAAAAGCCGATAGTAAAGTAAGTTAAAAGGACAATAACGTTATTACTCGGTTTTTGCACTAAATCCATTTACTTGGCTTTCCCACCGGCGTGGAGTCGAGGTCCGGGCATTTCGTCACTGTTCGCCGTCGGACGGCGGTATGCGGGATACCTGTATGGGACGGTGGTATTCAACATATACAGCGGCGGCGAGTACAAAGAAATATCGAACATAAGCCGCATAGCACCAAGAAACTTGGTGCCCTCGTGAATACAACTATTCCGCCACTTCCATGGACTGGTTTATGCGGTAGGTGCACCAAATAATTATGTGACGTTCAAATGTGTGTAAAAATGACATAAAAATTAGCTCAAAATTATGCTAAAACAATTTAAAGACTATACAATATAGTCTTTAAATTGTTTTAAGACGATTAGGATGAAATTGATTGAAAAATTTGAAATCATACTCAACTGAATTTGATATTCTTCAGAATAGAATTTAATCTGTTTACAAAACGTAACCGAACTAGTAAGAATTTATTTATAAAAAACCTACAAATAAAAAAGAGATTGGCAATGTAAATGAACAAGAACATGCAATTAAAAATATGAAATAAAAATTGAAAAACGAATTTTAATTATTGATATAATCAATTTTTTTTTAATAAAAGACTAAAGGGAGTTTGCTACAGCCTATATTAATTATGCCAATATATTCTTCATTAAAGTTCTAATATCAAAAAACATCAATCATGGCTATTCGAACGACTCAATTTGTGAATGGCTCAGAGAACCTATAAATAATAAATTAAAAAGTTATTAATATTAATGCTGGCCGATAGCGCATGACGCGGTTCTTTGCGCTTAAAAAAACGGTAGCTCGTACAAAACTGCATGCCGCGGCCGGACACTGAATGATGTGGAGACTCCTTCGTTTTTTGAAATTATCTTCCTTTTTTCAATGACGGATATAAAGGTTGCCAGTGACTATTAGTTGCATACATTTTTAAAAAGTTAACATAATCTTTCTATATTTTTGCCTATCCCAAGTACTTAACTGTGTAATGTAGAGATTGTTAAAAAACTAAATAGTCAGTCAAACTTCCGATATGCTTGTGAAACGTTATGGATGAACTTATTGTACTATTGTACAAAATTGTACTAATATTAATACCAATTTTTGAAATTCATTTCCTCTTACTTCATAAAAACACATTCCGTAAAAAGTATAAAACTCTATCTAATAACACGTGTATCATTTAAGAAAAAGAAGCATTCTGTCATTAATAAATCTTATCGAGAATTGTAAATGCAATAAAATTATGCATGAATAAAGTTATGTTTTACATAAGCTATCCATTAATATGTTGCTGCACACAACGCGAATATAGTATCGGATACAACATAATATCGGATATCAAGTATCCGATACGGATGATATCTAGTATGATATCATAATTAGTGTTGCATGCGTTTTAACATATCGATAAAATTAGTCGACGGCAGTGTATCTTGTAGATGAGTTGAATATGTTATCGTCGTTAGTTAAATATCACATTTAATTAAAAAAATATTGCTTACGTCTGCAATTACAACTAAAGTCAAATTTAATGGATACAATAAGACTGTAATCACAGACTTATAAAAACATTTATATTGATATCATAAATTTAAACACTAATAGATTCCAAAATAAACAATTAATTACCTTTTCAGCTATTAAAATACGTTAATATAATTTATTATTTCAATAAATACTTTACAAAACCAAGAATCTCTATTTAATTTATTTCTTTTACCAATATAACAATCTTAATCATAAATATCGAAATAGGCCAATCCTTTTAAGCTACGGGCTGTTACGGACATCATCGCGAATTTCTCTGTTGTCAGTTTTCTTAAACATTTTTTATCTACAGCATGTGTTTGTACTTAGTATATTTATTAGTAATTAAGATAACATCGGAGTTGAGGTAACAAACGCTCGATTGCAACAAACTTCCTATCAACAGGTGTTGAGTAAAATGTTGATATTTTATCATCAATCAATCTCCACAGGTGGAGGTAAGATGGTCACCCGACTTATTTGTGCCAAACAAATACGTCGGGTGACCATCTCTGTACAGCTTTTGTAACGTCGGATTTGTCTGTGGGTTTATACTGAAAGACTTTGTATGTTAAAAAATAGGAATCAAAGCTTTGAATCCCCAAAAGAAATAAATTCAAAGATATGTGCGAAGGTATTGAACAAGCGTGGTTGACAATTTTTTTATGCTGGTTAAGCTAGCGCTTGTCCACGATCCTACCTAATGTGATGATGCAGTCGAAAGATGATACGCGATAGCTTAAAAATAGCTGTTTACTATTCTTATTGTTATTATTCTTTTTATTGGTCAAAACTAAGGTAGTGTAGACTCTGAGCCTCTCAGTGACGACGTATAGTGAACTGTGTGGTAATAACATCGAAAATTTAAGGCTAACGTACCTATGAGAACCGTATTTTGTTTATAAAAGTATTGGTGAAAATCATAATCATTCGTGGTTATCAAATTCTTGACAAAAGCATATATGAAGTTAAAACTTCAATTTAATATAAGTAGCTATTAAAAATAGTATAACTTACGTGAAAATTGCTTAATATCTATATCTGATATATTGATATGAAATTAATTGCTTTTTCTCCCATACACATCACTACTTGACGAGAATATTACTAACAATGTAACATTTTATAGTGGGCTTAAATAGTCATGATAGTTTTTCTTAGTATTAATAAAGTGAATTGATTTAGTGTTTTTCTTGTGTCTTATGACTTTATTTATGCGTTTATTAGTGCAAAACCAAGAAATTTAAATATATTAAATTATAAGCCGACAAATACGTACGTAGAACTAGGTTAGAGGAAACTTTAACATATTAAAATCTACCGACGTAACTAAGCATAAAATTATGGGCGTAGAAGTAGTGCATTTTAAATAAAACATTTCTTTAAACAATAAAATATTTTTAATCTCATTTTGAAGTTTTTAAAATCGGCAACAAATTGTCATGAGAGTTGAGGTTAGACCGCTAATGCTCGTTTCACACGAGGGCAGATCAGTAAATAATACAACACTCCTCTTGTTTGAAAGTACAAGACAAGACAGTATATTAACGATGGCATTTTGTTTATTGTACGGCAATTGGCTAGCGATATCGATAGTAATAATGTGTACGGGCGCTGTTTAAACACTAAGCTTTCAAACAAAAGCAGTTCAGACCACTGTTGTGCCCTCGTGTAAACATAACCGCAAAAAGCTCGTCCGTTGTCGGAGCTTTTTGCAAGTGTCGGTGAAAGCCCGCGCAGCGCCCGCGAAATGTCTTTATCTTTGCCGACACAGTTTTATTGCGACTGACGCGAGGGCATGTTGACTTCTTGTGTACGAAGCGGTCACTGTATACGAATTTTTATTGATATTTAAAAGCATCGATTCGGTTTGTCGGTGATTTAGATTTATAAGTACCAAAATTGTATTTAAATACTGCAAGCCTTGTTTTGACTCTGCACATAAAGGAGATCCAACTACACATATGTAGATCTATATTGATTTGGACCACGTGACGCACGAGTCGAATTTCGTCTCCATTTAGCAAACAGAATGCCACCAACACTTTTTCTCTTTGCTTTATGTATAGTTTTGACAGAACATTGAATTAAAAATCATTATGTATGTCCTACTCTTCGTTACAGTAGTGTCGTAAAATTGTATCCTAAAATATCGATAAAAAGTTTTAATACGACAATAAAGCCCTTCACTCCGTCGACATCCCACCGACTCGATATACGGTTTAACATTTTAATTTCACAAGAAACATCTTTACTGCTAATCTTTACACGTTGAATTCAATTAGTAAGAGATTAAAAGAAACAATAATCGATTCTATAGTGATGTACCAATAGTGAGGATACATCGTGCGTGTCTTGAAACGAGATGTTAACTTTTTACAGCAATCCCGTGTTGACACGCTTGTTCTGCCAAAAGCAAGGCCGCTATGAATAATGCAACAGGCGCGGTGAGTCCTTGACAGAATTTCTTGTTTTGTACCCGTTTCATGCTTTATCACTTGCGGTTGTAGGGTGACCATGTTTTTCGAAGGTCTCAGTTTATCAGGACTTGGTTGGCATTATCATTTCGTTTACGACATTTTTTTAATTACCAAAACAATGATATGTAATAGTGAATTCCCTACATTTTGTAAGCGTCTTAAAACCATATTTGTCTCATCAACCGGTGGGAAAATAAATGTGATTAATGAATGGAGAAGAGATAAGAGATTTCCTTTCGGAGAATGTTATATTTATATTTGTGATACCAATTGTAAACAAATGAATCAACATATATTTATTAGTTACTGAATAATTCGTTTAACATGCAATATACTTGAGAATGTTCTTGTCGTGTAAAAAATAACAGTCCGACTTATCATAAAATTATGGTCACTGTTTCGATTTCCTTGCGATTGTCATGCGTTTTCTTATGAGGCGCTGGGAGTTCAATTAAAAATGATAATTAATTTAAAACCGTCGTATTAATATTAATGACAGTAAAAACTTTGATGAGTAAGTGGAACGAACATATGTTTTAAGGTTTTAAATGAATTTCGCTTTCCATCGCCCCGTCAGAATAATTGCAGTAACATAAAAACTAAATGCTAAATAAATTACTTCTACAATTAAATATAAATAAATAGCTTTCGCCTGCGACTCCAACCGCGTAAAATTAAAAAAAAAAAAAGTGAGTAAGCCTAAAATAGTTCCAGACTATCTTCTACATCCGTGCCAAATTTCATCGATATCCGTTCAGTTTAGGTTACAAACTCTAACAAACATCCATCCATCCAAACTTTCGTCCATCCAAACGTTCCAAACACAAAAGTTTTTTGAACAAAGATAATTTAAAATAAGTAATATCTATTACTAATTGTAATTATACAATTGCAAAATAAATTAATAATTACATTTAATTAAGTTTTAAAACAACTTGTAAAAGATTCTGAATAATAGTTAATTCTCTCAAATGTTTTAAAATAAATTTAAGATAAAGGGCATATGGTTAAATTGAGTTGTTGGTTGCCCTGTCAACACCCTACCGAATGGGGTCGGCAGAATCTCCGCTAACTCGGCAATTACAATTAGGATGCATTATGTTTAAAACTTCCCTGTTATTAGAGCATTTCAAAGGTCGTCTTTTAATCTTATTGCAGTCGTTAAAGTATTACAAAGTCTAAATAATTATATATACGAATATACTGTACTCACTGTAGCTCACGTCTTCGTCCGCGCGGAAACAAAAATTGTAAACATAGTCAACGTTACTTAGTGATAATGTATCTATTTACTGGTGAAAGTATTTTTGTAGCCCCGTCGTGTATGAGTTATATTTCAATACATACAAAATGCAATTCTTTCCTGTTTTAATATTAAAGATGAAGAATGAAGTCTGTTTTGGCCGATTCAGGTGGCCGCTTGCTCGTTTGCCACCTTATGTCATGAAAACAAAAAAAAAACACTTCTTTGTTGCCTAAGATGTCAGCAATTACAGCATATTTTTGAATAATTCTATTTTTTAATAAAAAGCCCTACACATACGTCACGCTTTAGGCTACAGATTTTCACGCCATTAAACTTAGGAAGTAAATATTTTGAATAAAATTCCAATGTGGGAAAGAGACCATAAGTTGCCAACATCTAGGAAGCAAGGTTGCCACGATTTTTTCATCATATCATGTCAATTTGACATTTGCAATTGAAAATGTGACAAATAATTTAATACGGATGAAGCCGCACGGGAACAGCTAGTTTTTCATAATTCTAAAAACTTTATAATCTCGTTCGGTATTTTATTGGATTTTAATCTGAGATAGTAAGATATGGCGAAATATTGTTACAAAATGGACGCAATAAATTAGCCCCTAACCCTACGCTGTAAATATAATGGTGGCGGCGTCTTATTGCAAAATAATGAAGTGTAACATAACGCCATACGATACTGTGATACACGAACCATGTTACCATACTAACTAAATCATAGTACAATATTTTTGGAAAAGCTATATTGTATGTTAGTTCTAGCCTTCACCCGAGTACAGTCCGTGTGAAATTAAAAATAAAACAGTAAATAGACTATGTATATCCAGACTATCCTCTACATCTACGCCAAATTTCATAGTGTTAGGCTACAAACACTAACAAACATCCATTCATCAATCTCAGAGTTCGCATTTGTAATATTAGTATGAAAATTTCAAAATAATAATATCAATACAATCTTAATTCCATAGGCATTCATAGTCATGATAGACAGGTATTTTACTATAACTAACTAATATTAAATATTATATCGTATTCAGTAAATAAATAATTTCTAGAGAGGTATCGTGTGTTAAATAAGAGGTATATTTGTTTTTGTAGTGGAAGCCCACGTTTATGAAGTTTAAATGTATAAAATCAGTTTATTACGATTTTTGAATCAATTTACGGTTATCTCTAATGCTTACTATTTTAATTATATCAGTATTTATAGACATTAAATGTAAAATTAACATATAAATTCCAGTACACCAATTAGTAAATATGTATTCAAAACAAGAAGAAGTACAAGTTTATATTTTAATATTATCTAAACTTGTTCCTAGATTAGCGTAATGCAAATATATTCATAAGGAAATGTTGTAACTCAGGAATTTAATTTTTACACATTAAAGCGATTTAAAAAAAAACTATTTTTAAAATGAAAATACGTAATTATAAAACCGAAACACAATTCAATTGATTAGAATGACTTATTTCTAACCGTTTCAATATACTTATAAATGCAAGTAATAACCGTAAAATATAAAATTTAAGGACCAAAACTCTTTAATCCAAAATTGACAATTCAATCTATATGTAGTGTTAATTGTATTTTAAAGTGCCATCAATTCAATATGTCTTGATACTTTGACTTGTAATATCAAAGCGAAGAACACAGGTTCAGATAGCGTGTGAAAAATTTGCGTCGCTTCTCCAACAATATCAACGATGTAATTTTTTTTCTATATTTTTTTTCCGTAGCATTGTTTCTATGTGGCACGCAACTAAGCAATTGTGGTTTTTCTTGTCAGAAGGAAGTAGTCCGACATAATTATATTCGAATTAGTCACAATTCGTAAGATTTCGGAGTCATCCGCTATTGGCCCAGTCGTGAGAATGTAACACTCATTTCGGTGACAAACTTTTGAAATAGTGGTTTGATCTTAATGGTAGGTTCGTCATTTCAAGACTACACAATGCTGAGATTCTTGAAATAATAAACGTTTTGCTTCTATTGTTCGCGAGCTAAGGTATTTACTTTATCTATAGTTGGATGATTGAA
Source organism: Papilio polytes (assembly GCF_000836215.1). Taxonomy (NCBI): domain Eukaryota; kingdom Metazoa; phylum Arthropoda; class Insecta; order Lepidoptera; family Papilionidae; genus Papilio; species Papilio polytes. The sequence continues at coordinate 1,398,735 of NW_013525269.1, read as the reverse complement.
CGTATTTTTTTTGCCTCAATCAAATCCCTGGAAAAGTATACTAGTAAGGAATATTATTGTAAAATTGAAAATTAAAATCAAAAAAGATGGAAATTGTTAAATTAAAATGGACATATTCAATCTCTTTCTTAGTGTGTACCTACATTTTGAATAGTAAAATAAAAAAAATGGTAATACTTTATGAATCACATATTTAACAAGCTCGATTATACCTATACATATAGATTCTTGACATTTATTTTAAAAGGTGAGAAAACGCAACGGTGCACACGATCTAATGTACTACGTTGAAAATCCTTGAAAAGTCAACTTATTACATTTTACGCGAGGGCCGGCGCGGCGTGAAGCGTGAGACGGCAGTCGTGCCGCGCTGGATTTTCCTACAAATCATTTAAACGGACAGCGTACAATGCCGTGATAAACTGGCCCGGTTTAACGGACAGTTATATAAAATCTACTTATCTACTTCAAACCATGAAGTAATATAGCTCATTCTCATAAGATTTACTATTTATTACGTCCCTAGTTTTAAGGAAACATTTGTTAAATGTCGCGTTAGTTCTAAAACTATGTCTATATGGAGTTTTTCTTCTTTTCATAAATCTAACAAACATTTATCCGTATAAACTTTTGCATTTATAATATTACTTACTAGCTTTCGCCTGCGACTCAGTCCGTATGGAATTTTAAAAAAATAACGTAGACTCCATGTTCTTCCAGACTATCCTATACATCCATGCCAAATCCCATCGAGATCAGTTTAGCAATTTAGGCTACCCTCCAACAAACATCTGTCCATCTAAACTTTTGAATTTATAATATTAGTAACTAGCTGTACCCATGCGACTTCATCCGCATGAAATTATAAAAAAATCATTTAATCATTCACATTTGTCAAATTATCAATTGAAAATGTCAAAATGTCATGACATGATGTCAAACCAAGTCAACCTTGCTTCCTTGATGTTGGCAACAACTTATGGTGTCTTTCCCACATTAGGTTTTTTATCCAAAATATTTAGCCCTAAGTTTAACGGCGTGAAAATATATAGCCTAAAGCGTGACTTAAGTGTAGGGCAGTTTATTAAAAAAAGAGTTATTCGAAAATATGCTGTGATTATTGATATCTCAGGGCAACAAAGAAGCGTGTGTTTATGCTGTATAAGAAGTAAGTGTATGTGTCATTTAGGGTCGGTCAGAGTGTTTAAATTAGTCCCCAAATTAGAATAAAACCACAAACACTTGACACTGGCCCAATTCGCTGTGGGAGAGCCATAAACAAGAAATAGAATAGAATAGTGTTTAAATTCTTTTTGGTATACTACAGTATGTTTTTCTTTTTTAATCTATTAAATTGTTTTCACACGTAATTCTATATTTTCCCTAGTCACTGGTAAAGTAATGTTAAACTAATTGCTACTGTCCGCTAATGGTGTTTATTAATTTAAAACGATTCCATTAACTCGATTATATTCTTTATTTTATATTCACACGCGAAAATGAAAGTGCAAAATGTGGGGAAATCGGTTAATCAAATTTTTAGCGAAATAGTGAAGCGACTAAACCATAGACATAGATATCTCATAGACAGAGAGATGTGTTAATTGCTTCTTTAATCCTGCAGAATAAAGATTGAATTACTTTAAACAACCTAAAATTAAACACATTTTATTTCAATCATCTAGTATTCTTAGTTTATTTTTTATTATTCATAGTTTACGAGATTTATAATCTTTTTAAGTGGCCCGGATTAAATGCTCTTTAGTGTATTACGCG
>NW_013525269.1:1381195-1396325 GCF_000836215.1 Papilio polytes | reverse complement strand
TATGTGTAGCATTTTTGTAATGAAAAGAATTTAACTCTTCGTCTCGTTAGCGTTGAAGCGAGGAACTGCTCTACAAATTTTAAACGTAAAAGCTTCACGCCTATTATTTCAATTGGAGTGAATAGACTTAGTAATTATCATCAATATTTCGCTTTGATTTATATTTTAAATGTACTTGACTACGCTTGTTTCGTTTAGCTGGTTTTTTAACAAAAAATAGTCAGAAGAAATTTACATTTTAAATTTACACTAAGAGCCTTTAGTGACTATGAGTGATTTTTTTACAAATTAAGGTAATTTATTGTTCAAATAATACCTCAATCGATAGTTTTAATATCTTTTGACAAAATGGGATTCCTAAAAATTGAAAATAGATTTTTGCCTATGTCATTTTTAATCCTATCTTTAATTAAAATTGTAACAATGACCTTGATAGAAAAAAGCTGAAGCTCTAAGTAGATTTGATGGGATTTTGATTTCTGTGTTGTTTTAAGGCTTATAATGGTGTGTTAGTAAGTGTCACAGTAATTTAAGGCATGGTATTTATTTGCGGTATTTTTGCTGCACGTAGCTCTCAGTCCCGGCTTGAGATCTGTCATTATTCTGATAACACTCCGTGTCTACGTGCCAACGGAACGTCCAGCTTAAAAATAGGGATGTATAGCGGTGCTGCGGTTGTCGATATATTTTTTTTGTATTTCCTTTTGTTGTTGTAACAGAGTGATATGGTAATTTTGATAGAATTATTTTACGGTATAAACTTTGAATCTGTCGATAAGTCTATATTTTAATATACTAATTGCTTGTGCTGTATACTAAACTATGAGCGCATACGTCAACTGTATAAAATTTCATCCCAAAAACCATGGTCGGATTGTACACCTATTTGGTTCCTACGATTTTTTTTAATTACTTATTAGCGTTGAAAAATTCTACCCCAGATGCTGTGGAAATAAAAAAAAATAATATAGAAAAACTGGACTGGATAATCGACAGGTCTCCATCACTATAATGTATACCGTCATACAACTAAAGATATAGCAGCGGTGTTTGTAAACATATAATTACTTGGTAGGTCGATGCATATCAGCTGTCTGCTTGTGTGCACACACAAGTGGTACTAGTGTGTATCTCAGTACATGTGTATAGAAGTTGCATGTTGCACACGTGGCGCTAGTGTGCTATTCGTATGCGTGTAAAGAGGTTTTATACGTTTGTTGTATGCACGTGTGGCGCTAGTGTGCGCAGAAACTAGTTTTGCGGGAATATGAGTGATTGTAACGCGCTTTAATTTTGCGACCACACAACGTACCATGTTGATTCAATTAATTTATGTACAGTTTTAATTGTTGAAATACTTAAAATATGGTAAAAATCATTTTGATTTCTGGTAAACTGACATCTAAGTTGTAGAAAAAATCATCTAAGTTTTGGGGTAAATATGGTCTTTTTACTAAATGTAGAGTTATGTATCTTCTAATCTTAATTTCGATGACCATCTTGAATATCTTAGTAAGTGCAAAAGGAACTAGAAACTGTTAATTAGCTAATCTTATCTGAATTAAATTACGTCGCAAACATACTCATACTAGCTTTTATATAATTTATTGTTTGAATGCAAATGTAAATTACATTTAAGTGCTAATTAAAGTATAATCATTGCTAAAAATTGCAATAATTCTTAACGTTTTATCTCTAATCTCTTTAATGATCTACAACATTTTTGACTTTTGTTAAAATTAACAATTACGACCTTGTTCGTTTGCAAAAAAGAACAAAAGCGTGCACCACACGGTAGCTAAAAATAATTTGTTTTATTAATTCTATGATTATGTTGTAGACAATGGTCGTAAATTTCACCATAACGTTTGTAATTATAGTACCACAGATTATATGAGTATAGTAAAGATAAAAATTACATGACGCCATAGACAATTTGATGTAAATATTTTTAACAATCTAATGAATGTGATTATTGTGTTTGTGATTTATATCTGCTTTTAAGCCTAATTGTACTAACTAAACCTGTTAAACGTATTTAGTACAATATTTTTGCATAGTCAACGAGCCATGTAATCATAGACAATTGTTTTTTTAACGTTTTATTGTTAATGATTAATTAAATTAAAATTTTAATCGACTATGTGTTGCGGTCGATTGATATTGCGTTCAATTGAGATATATCATTAAAAGATAGTTTTACATATGATTATAAATTAAAATTTATTCTTATTATCTCATTTAGTATGGGTATTATAATTTCTACTACATTCTCACGCACATGTTTAAAAATGTTAGTGCGTATTTCCACCAAGAGGTATGCCGCGTGACTGACTGTACGTCCTTTTGTACAATAGCCGAGTCGCGGGCGATGGCGCGATCACAGAGTCGCGCGACAAGCGTCTCAGTGGAAATTGATCCTAAAGAGATGCATACGCTTCTTATAGACTTCGGCGTCAATTATCTAGGCTAGTTGATTCCTTGATAGGATCAAAGAAAAAACAATAAAAGGTTAATGAAGTCTTATACTTGGACATATGCCTCTTAGGCGTAAAAACTAGACATAAAAAATATACATCAAAAGGATATTGGAAAGAAAATAAAACAAAACAAACGAGTAAAAATAAAGCAGCTTTTAAATGGAAGTGGCAGACTTTTACTAGAATTTATCGTAATACATTTAATTTGATAGTAGTTAAAATTATCAATATTTTGTTATTTTTTTTACACCGTTTAAAAGAAAGTAGAAAAGATTTCAAGAGAGCAACTATCAGATAATCCTTTAGCATATACAGGCAGTTGTAGATAACAAATTAATTTTATATGTATAAACCTACCAAAGTATATTTTATACATATAACAATTAATCAAATTAATTAATACATCGCTAGATAAACTATGAAAAACATTATATTACGTGGAAATCGATTTATGAGTTATAAATTATGTCCGATCTGCACACGGGTTCATGGTTTTATTGGGTAATAAAACCATGAATCAATTCAAATAAAGTTCGCTAACTGATGCGGCTTTGAACGGTAAAGACATATTTTATAGCATTGGCTTGCATAATCTTAACCTTGTTTTTCATGTTAAGGACGATACCCTATATCGTTTCCAGTTATTAGTAAACAACCGGCTGAATTTACGAAAGGTTGCACTTAAAGGTATCTTTGGATAGTTTAAATGCTCAGTACAAAAATTTTGTTTGACAAAATCTTCAGAGTGACTGAAATTATTTGACAAATTTAATAACATTTTGTGTTTTACTTGAAATTTATTAAATAATAATTCTAAGATACGATTAATTTGAAGTACTGTTTAACCAAATATTAACCTCACGTTAAGGTACTAAATAAATTCGTATAGGTTTAGAAAATGAAACTTACCTTTAATCACCGCTTTCCTACCAAAGAGCAGGCGAAACTAAACTATCGCACAACTGTTTAGTCCCGTTTTCATTCCTACAAGCTTATATGGAGGTGCGCACACTCGATTTTTATTTGTGCAACTAAACAGTTGAATTGGCTGCGAAACAATCGACAATCGTACAACAGCGAGCGTTCTAATCTTATAAACCTTACTAATATTATAAATGCGAAAGTTTCGATGGATGGATGGATAGATGGATGGATGGATGTTTGTTAGCGTTTGTAGCCTAAACGGCTGAACGGATCTCCATGAAATTTGGCACAGGTTTAGAGCGTAGTCTGGAAGAACACATAGGCTACTTTTTATCCCGGGAATAGTTACGGTTCCCGTGGGATTCATTAATTTAGTTTTTTAATGTTTACTCGATCATTCTACAACGGTTCAACATATCTTATTGAAATTTGGCACAGATATAAAACACACAAAGTCTGGAGTACACATTGGATAAGCTTCATCCCCGAGAAATGTCCGGTTCCCGAGGGGTACGTAGCTTTTTCATATAGTTAGTATGTTTTCTAATAACATGCAGACGAAGTTGCGGGCAACAGCTCGTAAATAATAATTTGACATCAGAGTGTGACAGTATTCATATCGTTTTAAACAATTGACAAACGATACGAGTTCATACTTGTATTGACATTCCTGTTTCCTCGGACGCATGAGAACGGGTAATATGGCAGTAGCGCAATTAAGGACGTGAGCAGTATCAAGTTTATATTCGCTGACACTTTAAAGATTGGGGTTATTGGTGTTTATCGGTTGCAATACTTTACTGTAAAATTGAATAAATCGAAACGGAAACGTATATGAATGTCAAAAACTGAATCGATACTTTTTAATCTTGATGTAATCGTTTTTTTATCTCATTATCCGGTGAAATAATACCGTTTTAAAGTTTATTTATTATATCTGTATATCTTTGTCGATTTAAATGAGATAATAAAACAGTATTAATATCAGTATTTTAATTAAAAGGTTACCACTTTTAAAAAGTTTCTAATGCAAAATTATTACAAAAACTTATTGTCTTTTTACAATATTACTGAATACTAAATGAAACAATATTTAAAAAAATCATGCCCTTTGAGTAAGAGAAAGTTGGCCGTATAAAAACATCTTAGCTGGAGGCAAGCAGAAAGTGTTACGTCGTTACTATCGTTTGTATGAGACTGTATGAGTTACAGCAAAAACTTTTACTGACAGTGGGCAATGAAAGAAATGCACGTCCGCGACTTTATCCACGTGTGATTTAAAAAAATACTCAAGAAAGCAAGCATTATTTCAGAATTAAATCTTTGTCGTATCCTAATTTCATTTAGGCAACCGTTTTGGATTTAAAAATAGAATAGAAATGATTTATTGAAAACAAAAGAATTACACAATAACAATTACAATTATACCAACATAAAGCTAATTACAATATGTGTCTAATACGTTTAGTCTGGTGATGCCCACACTAGGCAATGCCTGTATCGTAGACACCGATAGTTACGTGATAACAAACATGTATCCATCCTAACTTCACATTTATAAGTAAGAAATGGGGTAAAGCGTTACACTCGTAGATGTCATTTAATGGACAGTAAGGGTTCCCCTTAGTATTGATATTGAACCTAAAAACTAAAACCAGTTCATAATCTTACATATGGATTTCTTTACACCGTCAATAACAGTTTTTATAAATTAAATTGAAGATAATACTTATCGGTGTAAAGAAGGTCCATTACTTATTATTGAATAATTTACGACACTCAAAGTTAACCGACATTGCCAATCAAAGCCATACTGAAATCGGAACCAGTAATTTCTTCGTACAGATAACATTAAGGGATAACCTCCTTTGCGCGTTTACGTTAATCAAATGACCTCGGAATTTTTTCATCATACTGTAGATTTTAATAAAGACTTTTGACATGAACTTTAAAACGTACTGTATATTCTTATTTCTTTTACAACCTAGAAAGTCATACATCAAAAATGGATTACAAAAAAATCTATGAAAACAAAATTATAGCGATATAAATTTGATGACGGAGATATTTGGATAATTTTACATTATTTAATACTAGCTGTTTCTCGCGACTTCGTCTACGTGTAATTAAAAAAAAAAAGTTAAAAGACAGTTTGTTTTACCCACTGATAATGTGGCTTTTGAATGGTGAATCATTTTTTAAATCAGCCCCGTAGTTTTTGAGTTATTTCAATACATACAAAAATACAAATCTTTCCGCGTTATAATATTAGTATAGAAGTATAGATGTAGATGGCAGTAAGTAAACATATATGACAGGTTAAAACCCAAGAAGTTAGAATAAATTTAGTACATATAAATGTTAATGTACTAAGTTAAAAGCAATAAAGTTTACGATCAACGTTCTACTAATACAAAATCTAAGTAAAGGAAATACGTAAATTAATTACCATCAATCATTTTAAATATAACTATTGCAATTAATTGCGATTGCAGTTTAATATACTTTGGTTCATTGACTGTAAGGAGGGGCTAAAACCTACCATCATACTAATATTATGATACATCATGTTATAAATGCGAAAGTTTAGATGGATGGATGTTTGTTAGAGTTTGCGTCCTAAACGGCTAAAATGAATTTGATGAAATTTGGTATAGATGTAGAGGATAGTCTGGAAGAACACATAGGCTACCCACTTTTTTTTCGATTCCACACAGAGTCGCGAGCGAAAGCTAGTCATATTATAAATGCGAAAGTTTAGATGGATGGATGTTTGTTACAGTTTGTAGCCAAAACAGCTGAACGGATTTCGATGAAATTTGGTATAGGTTTAGAGCATAGTCTGGAAGAACACATAGGCTGCTTTTTATCCCTGGAATAGTTACGGTTCCCGTGGGATCCATTAATTTAGTTTTTTAATGTTCACTCGATCATTCTGCAACGGTTCAACATATCTTATTGAAATTTGGCACAGATATAAAACAAAGTCTGGAGTACACATGAGATAAGCGTCATCCCAGAGAAATGTCCGGTTCCCGAGGGATACGTAGCTTTTTGTAATTTATATAGTTCGTATGTTTTCTAATACCACGCGGACGAAGTTGCGGGCAACAGCTCGTCATGTTACAAATGCGAACGTTTGGATGGATGGATGTTTGTTAAAGTTTGTAACCTAAGCGGCAGAACGGATTTTGATGAAATTTGGTATAAATGTAGAGGATAGTATGAAAGAACACATAGGCTACCCACTTTTTTTTAATTCCACGCAGACGGAGTCGCGGGTGAAAGCTTGTAAGTTATAAGTGAAGACCTTAGTCAACCACTGGTACAGTATTTAAAACAATGACAATAGATCAATCGTCTAGAGTAAACCTTTAACTAAAATATCGCACTATAGTTGTGCGATTGTCGATTGTTTCGCAGCCAATTCAACTGTTTTGAACAAGTAAAAATCGAGTGTGCGCACCTATAAATAAGCCCATAGGAATCAAAACGAGACTAAACAGTTATGACAGTAGTAAAGGTGTACACGCTGTAAAAGACTTAATCAATCCGATAATGTTAACAAAATGTATCGAGAAGCAGTGATTTTGGTAGTTAAATAAAAGTTTTTAACAGTATCCTCGTTAGTGCACGTAAGACATATGACCTCCGAATGTTCGGCGAGCGCCCTCGGCGGACGCGGTTCCGCGCGGTGCCTTTATAATTGATGTGCATAAACACGCCGGCATATACAGCGTGTTCCATATTCACATTACATATGTTATAATTTTTATAACATTACAAGTGGTAAACGTTAGAGTTTCGAGAATGTATGTAACACAATTACATACTTACATATTAGGAATAAACTATGATAGCATTTTTAATGTCTTGAAGCTTTTATCTCTTTAATAGTTATCGAATAAATAATAAATATAATCTCTACTACTGTTATAAAGAGAAATGATTTGTATTTTTGTATGTATTGAAATAATTCAAAAACTAAAGGGCCGATTTTAAAAATTCTTTCACCGCTAGAAAGGTAATTAATCTTTGAGCATATATATTTTTACTTGCTGTATTTTTAGTGTTATATTTATATTTTGACGCGAGCGAAGTCGCAACAGCTAGTATTAAAATAGGTATTTCTCAATAATAGAAAATCTTATAAGACCATTATGATTTCAAATTTAAAAAAAAAAGAAGTTTTAAATTTTGTCATTGTTACAATTACGATAAAATAGCGCCAGGTAATTTATACGGATCTGACTTTTTTAATAAATAAATACTTAAATGAATAACCTACGTCCTGTATTGAAAATAGAAAGTAAATCCAAGTGTTTAAATCATACGTTCACGAACATCCTATATCAGCATTCGGATACACACGCGCACAAACACACACACACACGTAATCAAGCCTCGGCTAGCGACCAGCAGTGCGTAAATATATTTTGTACGGACAAAACTGTTATTTTAAAATAATAATTGATGTGCATTCACATTGAGCCCCTCTGTCCGCATCTATTGTCAATGTTTTTTTTGTGGCAAACCGCGGTATTTTCCGGCCAGTACAAAATGGCGGGAAATATTTTTACTTCAGTTGTTCATATTCATGTAACATTTTGATTTTTTTTAAGAATAATATTTTTTAAATTCCAATACGTTTGTTTAATTTGTAAACGTTGCAACAATGTAAAGACGACAGATGCAAAATTTTAGTGACAAAATCGAACAGATCTAACATTTCCAACACGATATCATAAAACATTGTTGTCCCTATTTTTTCGATGGGAATGAGAAAGACAACAATCGACAGTCAATAAGAAATAAAACGGACGATTAATTCTACGCATTTTACAACTATAACCTTTAATGTTTAATACCATTTTATTAAGAAAGAGCGCCCTTTTGATGTTTATCGTACAAGTAAAGAGTACCGTTTGGAACCTGTAAAATTTTTTTCAAGCGATGCAATTCAAGTAAGCGATGTTAATTTAATGCAATTAAAATGAATTATGCATATTTAAACTAAAAATAAATGTTTATTACGCATATTAAATTAGTATATTTTTGGCCGAGATGAAGTCATTAACCTTTTAATGTCGAAGTGCAAGTCGTAGTTACCAAAGATTATGAAATACCTACTAGATATGAAAAAAATATTAAGAACTAATTTAAAAAAAACGCTTATTTATTTTGTGCCAATTTTATTACTATACCAGCTTTCACCCGCGACTCGTCCGCGTGGTATTAAAAAAAAAAACAAAAACGAGTAGCCTATATGTCCTTCCAGACTATTCTGTAAATCTATACCAAATTTCATCGAGAGCCGTTCAGTTTTTTAGGCTACAAATTCTTACAAACATCCATCCATCAATCTAAACTTTCGCATTTATTTTCAGTGTTGTATTTAAAAGAAATCAGGTTCCAAAAACAATCAATTGGTATTCTTTCTTCAAAAAATTAATTGTAACTCTTGCTAGAAATAAAACTATTGCTGTTGCAATTAAAAAAAGTTTGTCATTTATTTTTGCTACTTGACGTGTCCGTCAATATGGCTGTATTAAAGTATAAAAGCTACCGGTGATCGCGGTCATTAAAAAGCGATAAATAAAGTCGAGAGTCGCCCGCTCGTACCGACATCTGTTGCGGGTCCGACATGAGGCCCTTGTAAAAATAAATACGCGATACTGAGACTTTCGAAACTTTAGAACTGACGCAATTTTTCACCTTGCCACCGCCATCTTTGTACGTATTGACATTTTGACAATTAAACGATATTATTTCGGAAGGAAACGCGAAATCTGTTTTTATTGCATTCATTTAGGTTTTACGTTTCTTGCCGGAGGGAAAATAGATCGATTCATTACTGTTTATTAAGATTATAAAATGCAGATTTAATTAAACTTAACGAATAAAAATATACAATTATTAACTACTCGTAAAATAAAGTGAAATGGCATATATTTTTTTTAAATCAACTCGATAATAGTTCTCTCTTGTTTAAAAATATATGTATTCAATATCTCATTTAAGTGTATAATTAAACACAGTTAAACACATATATAAAAAAACAATAAATCCATACACGCATTTTCCATATCATATATTTCACTAAATGTCATGTCTAATACATTCTAAAGTCACATCGACGATGTTAATTGGAACTGTTATTAGTACGCAAGGTGTGAAACACCAGTTTGGTTGTGAATGACAGAGGATAACACTGGTGGCTTGTAAAAAAAACAAACCTATACTTCAAACTGAAAGTTGCTGCAAAAGACATTTTTTGTATGATCGCCTAATTAATGACATTGGCTTATGAGGCATGTTTAATTACTCGATTTTTTTTGGTCTGTCTATTTTTTACTATACGCATCAATAGACTTATTAAGATACTGAATTATCTAAAAGGTGAATTAACGGGATATTCTATTATAAGTATTGCCTTAGTAACGTAATATAATGTATGTCATTAAAAATGTTTGAGTCCATAAATGTCGTATTCAAAGTCCATTAATGACAACAACAGTCCTTAGTGACAACTTAGTGAAACTTACAACACGTTGTGGATTTGGTGGTTGACATTAATACCAAAAAACAAGCAAACTCTAAACTACAGCTCAGTAATCAGTATTGTAGGCATGTAATTACATTACCCGCAGTCCTAACAAACGTTGAAAAATCTCAAACAATAGCTATGTTATGTTGTATTTCAATACAAAAGTTAAGGCCAAGTTCGCAGCGCGGATGCGCGTAAGGCCGATTCCACACTTAAGATAAAGCCACGATTACTGTGTGTGTCACCCGTGACGACGCCATTTTGTCTATTAACTACACAGAGCCGTAATAGTGGGAAAACTGCGGTGAAACGACTAAAATTGGTTTCACATTTATATAGAAGCTTTTTGTTACAAAACTATGTACCGTCAATGTCAAATTTCACAATTATTTTTGTACGTAAACACATTTTATACCGGAAGATTTTAACAATGAAACGAACTGAATTATTAAATTGTTCGCTTGTACACAGCAGTACGTGAGCGCACTACATTTTAATTTTAAAACAAAGTTCAATCTTAGATACCTTGACATAATATAAAATAGTTTAGACGTAACATAATGTAATGTAACATCCAAATCCTCTTTTCTCTAATTTATACATACCTTATCTTCATTAAGCATGTCTGCTAACTTTAAACATACCTGGAACAAGTAAATAAGTAATTTAAACAAATAGAACGAATAATTAAGTTACCATACTGACATTTGGCGGCAAAACAAACACTGGCCATCATAAATTCTAGTCCAATAAAAAAGCAATTTAAAATACATTCAAATTCGAAAATAGAACTACTCGAAATGATCGCTCCTCCACTATTTTTGTAAGATCTCTGTCATTTCGAAATTATGTTCTATTGTTTTTCAGTAAAGGTGCATTTTGTTAGGAGTTGAGGTCTTTTTAAATTTGTCGCGTTGTATGCAGGAGTCACGCGACCGTGACGTCACTGTTCGGTGACCACGCTCGATGCACAAACGTTATAACTTCTCTATCATAAGATTATCGGTTCGGCAAACTGTTGTTTTATTTTGCTTAGAAAAGCATAAAATAAAGAATGTACAAAATTCATTTATGACCATGCTATCCATAAACCTATGAAACCATGGCAAAAGAAGGTTACTTGCGTTGTTAAACTGTTCTGATGTAATGAAATGAAATGATAGGGTATTATTTTGAGGCATTGACTTTTCTGTTCTTAGTATTACCATATATATCACTCTGTTTTATTATTATTATTATTTTTTTAGTAAAAATCAATATTAAAGACTACAAATACGCATGAATCCATGCCATAATTACAAATTCTGTTAGATGATATACAAAAAAAATTAAACAGTAAAAAAAATTAACTCCTACCACGAGGTTGTCTGACGCATAAGGCGAGCTTTCAAAACTTACGACGTTTTGACATTTCCGGTTCCTAAAAGCGGACAGGCGAGTGCCATAACTTGACCGATGGAAGGTTTATATAACCTTTAGGTCGTAACCTATAAATGTACAAAAATATAAAAGTTATTTGCTTAAACACTTTTGGCGTTTTTCAATGTTGATATAATGTCAGTACTTTAAAATCCTTATATGATCCGACAGGCATAGATACGTTCAGATACTCCGAAAGATTGACCAAATTGGCGATTTGCCATATAAAGGCAAGTATTTTATAAGAAAATAGCCAGAATTAAGGAACTATGCTCAAATTTCGCAAAACATAACTTTATTACTCCAAAAATATGCTTAGACGCTGTTTATTTACGTGTTAAAATATATTTGAAAGACTGTCTACATTTTTTATGGTAAATTCCAGCCCAATTCTCAGAGCCTATAGGAATGTAAAGTGTTACTATGAAACAATAATTTTGGGTTCTGGCAACATTTTAAATTGTTTTGAATTGGTCAAAACTGAAAATGAGTTTTTGAGCGGGCAACCCCGAATAGATGTCATGGCGGCGATCAACAAATGGCAGTTATCATTAGGCGATGCACTTTGGTTGTGCACACGCATGCAGTCAAATATTGAAGGACCATTTCTGATTCACAAATACACTTCTCGGGATTCAAATCCTGGACCCGTAGTCAAGTGGTGGATTCCTGAACCACGAAAATAGTGCGTGACATAAATGTCGGGAAATATTCAAATTTATGATTACGAATGAGCTATTTCGGGTAGGCGTTGAATTTTTTCATGTTTCTTTTTAACAATTCTTTTATGAAATGGTGAATGATTGATAGGTAAGTTGATGTCTTTTTTGTTCGTTATATCATTAGTAGTTAATTACTTGTGAACCCGATCATTTGTTAGTACGCCGTGGGTTTGTTAGCGACGCCTAGGAAAAAGTTTATAAGCTTCGGTTGGTAACGTTTTATTTTATCTATGTTAGAAAAACTACGATCGTATATCTAATGCTTTGCAATAGCTAGTTTCTATTGTATTTTAAATGTTAAGGTATTAAAATGAAGTTAATTAGATACACAATTATTGTAAACTTTTTTAATACAATTAATATAATGATTATGTTTGGTTAATTAAAAAAATTACGAACTAAAACATTCAGTATCTATGACTTGTCTATGTGATCTATGTCAAATTTCATCGACATGTAAGCAATCTGTCTATTTTAACATTTATATTAAGAAAAAATATTATAAATAAAAATATAAAAGAGAAAGATGTATTAATTAACTACATCATAGAAATGTGAACTAAGAAAATGTTCATTCTAAAATTTTAATTTTTAAAAGTAAAATACCGCATCCATTTGAAACAGGTTGTCGAATAACTCGTAAATAGTTTTTTAACAGCTCGAGTACTTGTGACTATGATTTATGAGCATGCTCCAAACATCAAAATAACATATTGCTTAAATGTGATGGGTATGAAGTTAATTTCGTAAATCTACTACCTTTAACCAATAGTGATGTAATTTGTTTTGCAAAAGTAAAATAAGTGTTGATTTTTTGGCAGAATAATTGCTGAATTTAAGCCTCAACACTATTACTATATAAAACAATATTGCTCAAAGAATCGATAGTCAAAGGGTCAAAATATGTTGGTTGTGACCATAAATAATAGATCCAAGTTATTCACTCAATTCTTAGGTTCTGGTAAATGTTACGAGTGAAGAAAGGAAGATGATCCGACCCTAAGTAAGTTTATCATCATACAATTCCCTTTATTCGATTTAGTAACCAGTCAGTTATAAAGAAATAGAATTGTCTGATATAAGGAATTAAATCTTGGACTATTCATCAGAAGGTTGAGTTCTCTAGCCACATGAGTATAATAGATGTATTTCTCCTCATTCTATTATCAATTTCTGTACATATATTTTGTCGGTGGATGTAACTTTTTGTTCTCAGAATGGAAATTTATCGAGCACGATTAAAATGATTAATCCACGGAAGTGCTAGCGTCGTGCGTAGTGACGTAAACGTTGCAACCGACAAAAACTCTATGAGTACTAACCTACAAACACTAGAGGCACACGGCGACCGTCTTGAGTAAGCATCCGGCCGGCCAATCGAGCCAATATATCCACCAGATAACGAAGACTCCTGCGACCGTGAGTTCCTTCCCCGGAGTCGTCAGTGCTCTGAGCTCGCGGGGAGGGGTCACGGGTCATGTAGAAGCGGTGGTGGTTTAACAACAAGCAAACGTCACTTGAGCACATTACGGGTTTAATCGGGACTTCCTACTTATGTAGCCGGCAGCGCGCCGCACTGAGATTTGTTCCAATTTTGAATGTTTGATTTCTGTGACGGTTAAAAAAGGAATCTCAACCGTTACTGGCCAGTTGTAAGCAAAGGTTAAATCACCGAAGAGTTCCACTGCGGTAATACTGAAATAAAAATTACTGTATATGTATTTTTTTAATAAGAGGGATTATTTGGATAGTGAGAAACCACACCAAGACGCTACTTCAGTACGTTTATTTTCTTATTATCTTAATAACACTTACTGGTGTGTAGTTCTTCTCTTTATACCATTTCTGGATAATAAGTAATGACATTATTAAATATTATATTTAAAAGTATTAATATATCATTTAGTTTTTTTTCGTTGAAAAATGAATGGTCTCGAAAGTCGCAACAGGCCAATTAAAAAAGAAAAAGCTGTCAACAAAATGATTTATTTTATGTTTACTTCATTAATTTTTTGACAGTACAGAGAATAAAAAAACGATATTATTAAACAGATATCAACAGAGTGTAAAGATACTGAAATGGATATTACATTTAAATTCTAACTAAATTTGTAAGATTAAAACACAGTTAGTGTATTAAAAACGTGAATATTGAGTTTTTAAGGTTTTGGAGCATAGGGATTACAGTACACAAAACAAAGAACTTTTCTGTTTATAAAATTAGAAAAGAAAAAGTAAACTAGGGTTTGATAACATCGACAGAATGTTTCATTTAATTATTCAAGTGATGACATTTCGTTATCCTAAAGAAGCAGACACACAGTTCTGCACAAACTGTTTAATCTATGATAGTCATAGATGAAAAATGTTAAAAATATATCCACTACTTATTTTTATAGGATATATTAGTAAGAAGAAAACTTTATTTAATTACCATTTTCGTGTAAACAACCATTAAAATAAAATTAAGTAAGTTTAATTTAAATTAACCTAAAATTGATCTTCAAAACGGACAACTAGACAATCGCCACAACTTTAAAAGCGATGAATAAAAAAAATGAATTACGCAAGACATTTTCGCGCAATAACTCAGATATGAGCGAGGCCTAAGCGGCCCTAAAAACTCGTAAAGGTCGGTTACTCCAGCAAAAAACATGACTGTTTATGTTGCAACTGACAGGAGCACAATTATAATTTAAAGCCCCCACATTGAGTTGATTAAGAGGCAATAATGTCATTATATCTTGTTATAAAAAAGTCATTAAGAACAAGCTCGGGGAAGAGGGTCTCAAGTGACAGATTCTTGCCCCTACCGCTACTATCTATAGATAATTAAAATACGCACACAGATGCATTGATAACTCGTTATTTGCCAGCGAGAGTCATCTATGATGCCTTTCTTGGGACAATAGTGATGTTTACATTGCCTAAACAGTTTTACAGCAACATATTGTCATCTCCCTCATTTTTATTGATTTAGATAGAGGCAACGATATGATTTTCATTGTGTTTCGACAGTGGTCCACGGATTTGTGGCT
>NW_013525269.1:1352169-1381181 GCF_000836215.1 Papilio polytes | reverse complement strand
GATACTAAGGATTATTCACAACCGTCACCCCGCTCTGTCCCCACGTGAGAATATAAAGTGTTATCCATCCCACCTTTTGCGACGTGGTGACGGTTGGAACTTATTTTATTTCATAACGGTTCCATCTGTAACCTTAAAGGTGATAGTGGAACTAAAAGGTGGGATGGATGAAACTTTATGCTCACGTGGGGACAGAGCAGGGTGACGGTTGGGAATAATCCGATACTAACTTTTAATGTCACCACCAAGAGCATCAGTTCCGTTCGAAAATTTTATTATACTAGTAGAGATAAGACATTTTTATTCATGAATTTTTAATAAAAAATAAATGAATTCTATGATCTATAAGAAAACAGTATCAAAATGTTGTAGCCTAGTTAAGTTAATTGTGAAATAATAATGTTAAGTTGTAAACAATAAGTTATGCAAGAATTTACTTTGTAGAGAAGTTAATATGATCGTTCTTAATTAACTACGACAACCTTTCAAATATTTATTTAAGAAATAATTTAAAATATATAAAGTTATAATTTGACAGCTTAATATTTTATAGTCGAGATTAAATACTTGAGATGTTTATTTTGGAGTTTTTTTTTTACGTTTAATAGAGTTTAGAATTATTAGAATTTTATATATTGTAGTTATATGAAAAAAAATGATTGTAAAAAAGTAATAGTTGTCATTTCGTTTGTTATTTTGATATATATAATTTTTAAGTCTATATCAAGTTAATTTTGTATTAATGTTCTGATTGCATATGAAAGCCTGTCCTACACGTCAAGGCTTTACCTTTCATAAAGTGAAAGTGAAGCGCAGCGGATACCGCGGTATACTCACTGCATTAAATTAAAATGGACGATATCATAAAAATTACCTTCAATTTTAATTCTACTTTTTAAATGTTAAAATCTCTTATTTTAATATATGTAATAATAGTAGTTCATAATAATAGCTGTACTTTCACTGAAGGGTAGCTGACATAGACAGGTATGTTATGTGTTTTTTATTTAGCTTTTATCTTAATATTGCGTGGACGAAGTCGCGAGCAACAGTCAATCTACAGTAAAGTTTAACCCTGTACCAAATATAATGTACTATGCGGAATACATTTTTCAAATGCATATAGTTATAAAAGTTGGATGTAAAAAACAGTTTTCCGTGTTGACATGACACTACCGCACGGCCCGTTGTTTTTAATAGCAATGCAATACATCATCCG
Source organism: Papilio polytes (assembly GCF_000836215.1). Classification (NCBI taxonomy): domain Eukaryota; kingdom Metazoa; phylum Arthropoda; class Insecta; order Lepidoptera; family Papilionidae; genus Papilio; species Papilio polytes. The sequence goes on along the minus strand of NW_013525269.1, from coordinate 1,379,962 downwards.
ACTGGCCGTACGTGATCTACTGCGTTATTAACCGCTCAGAAAAAATACCTCGGTAAACACATACTAGAAAACCAAAATACATTGACCCCTCACATCACCTTATGGTTACAAAGTCTTAAGTAATACAGAAACTATTATAGATTCACATGTGTCTTATTACACTGGTTATTTTACGGAGGTAAACAGCGACGAAAGTTTTTACAATATAACAAGATATAGAGCGAGTAATAATGAACTCTAACACTTACGTGTTAAGGTTTATAATAGTTTGGAAGAATTGAAAATTTACCGTCAAATCTGTTCGCACATGGAGTTTTCACAACGCGTCGGTGTCCATCGGATGATTGATTGCGATAGATTTACGACTTGGCGAAGTCGTAAATAAAATTTTCCTGCGACTGATCGCACATTCGCTTTGCGCTTTTTGTTAGTTTTCCAAAGTGTGTTGACAGTTACGGTCGTACATCTTTTCTGACTTTAGCGGACGCATGAGACGCATGAGAACAATTGATAAAAATATCAAAGTAACATCATTCAAAAGAAATCAACTAACGTTAGTAATTTGCGATTAAAAACCTATATAAAAAGAATACTTGCCTACGTTTTGTAGCTTATTGTAGAATACGTAAAATTAATTCCCAATTTAATAAGACCCTAAAGGTCAACCAATTATAGGTCAACTTATAATGGTCATTTTATATTGCCGGAATACCCGAATAAGATGGACGGGTTTGGTTTGTACTTGTAGATCTCGATTTACAGTTTATGGTAAATATAAAAGTTCATAGTCCAAAGTTGCTTTGTATCGACGTAAGGTAAAGTGGACAGTAGTTGAACACGTAGATTGGCACGTGCGTCCTATGCGGGTTTCCTAGTACCCATTGCTGTTATGCACATAAAGTTGTTTTTTCCCCTTATAAAAAAACTAGTTCGATACACATTTTTATGTGCATTGTTTTATTGTATGCATCGGAAATATGTGGAGGAAAAATATGCTGTTTGCATGCATTAGACGAGTCACTTGGCTTTGTTAGACCAATGGAAGTATTTATAAGTGACGACTCAACAATGTTATTGCACGTGTAAGCTGCAAGGACTACGCCTTAACAGAATATAGAAGTACCGACCCTTAAAGAGTTAATATAAGTAAAGAGAAGAGAAACGCAAAAATGAAACTGCAATTGTTTATTTAATGCACTTTGATGTAGATTTGACAACCCTATTCATATAAATTTACCCAACTTTTTTTAATTGTTTTTATAAGAAAAACATTCACGTATGCACAATATATGAGTAAGCAGAGATTTCAGATTTCCATTTAGAACGACTCTAGCATGTCTTTAGCTGTATATAGCTCATCATTTGCTGCTATACCTTACATCACCTCATTATGTAGTAATCTAAAAGAAACATATTCAAAGTACATACAGTTGCAATGCAAGGCGCTGTCTATGCAAAGTGGTAGTAGTTGTGAACGAAGCGGGCGGGTCTACCGGCCTCGATAGCGCACCGACAGCCGAACAAATCCGGCTTGGGAACTGTACGACTTACAATATGGTGTTGCATTTATACTAAAAATGTATTTAAAATGATCTTAAAATCAAATTCAATTCTCCTTATATAATATGGAAAAACAATTTTAATCAATTCTTTTAATTTAATTTTTTTAACCTTACTAATTTTATTAATTCGAAAGTTTGGATGGATGGATGGATGTTCACTAGTGTTTGTAGCCTAAACTGCTGAACGGATCTCGAAAAAACGTGACACAGATGTAGAACGAAAATAAAAACTTACTAAGTTTTTTTTTCAAATTCCGTGCGGAGAGAGTCACAGGTAAATTAAGTAAAAGCATATAAAAAATTACGAGAAGCAATCATATAGCATTTATACATAAATTCACCGTATATAAAAACAATAATATGGTGCAATAAAAAAAACATTTATAAGGTTCAATATTAAACCTTTACCTTTAAGTATTATATCAACAGACTTCAATCAATGCCAATATAAAAGTCAGTGTCAACAACAGGTCATTTTACCCTGCACTTTCTCTTAGAGACCGGCATTCGTAACCTTGCGATAAAAACATCGATGCGGTTTTAATCGATGTGTCCGTAACCTTAATTAGTACACGTTCGAAATAGAGCTATTAATAATTTCGCCAGGGTAAAGGAATAAAAAATAATTTCACGCTGTGTAGGCTGCGAAAAAAGTTACGATTGCTCTGATACGACGGAAAGGGGAATATTACCGACACTGTTAGAGCAAGCTCACTCCTTTGACTATAGCACGGTTATTGTACGATTGTCGATTGTTTTGCAGCTAATCCAACTGTTTAGTTGTACAACTAAAAATCGAGTAGCGTACCATATAAACTCACAGGAATCAAAGCGACTAAACAGTTGTGGTATAATTTAGTGGCTGGTATTCGCGCGCCGTGTACAAAATTACATATGTATATTTAAGCGATGAATTAACTTGGAACGCGTCAAAAAGTTCTCGAAATGTGAACTTGGTCTTTTTCGATGCCAAATTTGGTGTACAGGAGGACATGTATTTGTAAGGAATTTAATGAGATGGAAATAATTCTGAAACTATGAGCGATTGTAATGTAAATAATGAGGAGACTTCTAATTTTACAATTTGTGTTAATTATTTAGAAGAAATAACTTCACTTATACAAGCTTTTTTCAATGTCCGATGAAGAGATTTTTAAAAATACAACAGCCACACCTTGCTAAATTAAATTCTGCCCATCCCGGACACCGCAACGGCTACGTGAAATGGTTAATTTATAAGGTTTATCCCATTGTTAATTGTTATTACGGAGGTTGGGTTAACCTTTTTATCACTTTTGAATTAACACTTTAATTGGTACTAGTATTCAATAAGGTTTTTTTTGTGTTTTCAAACCCTTGTAGTGTATAAATTACTCTTGGATGTTACCTACTGTAACCTGTTACCTATTGTTATTGAATTTACGCAAAGTTTTTGTAATTTTACTAGTTACTGTTTAGTTACTTATATTATCACTAGCTGTACCCTTGCGATTTCATCCGCATGAAATTATAAAAACTTTATTTTATTGTTAACATTTATTAAATTCTCAATTGCAAATGTCAAAATACCAATTACCTTACTATGGCAATTTTGCTTTCTTGATGTTGGCAGTAACTTATGGTCTCTTTCCCACATTGCGGTTTTTATCCAATTTATTTACTCGCTAAGTTTGATAGCTTGAAAATATATAGCCTAAAGCGTGACGTATGTGTGGGGCTTTTTATTAAACAAAGAATTATTCAAAAATATGCTGTAATTGCTGACATCTTAGGCAACAAAGATGTGTGTGCTTACGCTTTATCATAATAGTATAGATTATATGGAAGAGTTGCAAATTTAATTTGATTTGAAATTAATTAAAATTATAACACTAGGAGCGCGCGCACACCTTGGATTGAACTATCGGACAAATGTTTTGCGATTGTCAATTATTTCGCAGCCCATTCAACTGTTTAGTTGCACAACTAATAATCGAATGTGCGCACCTACTTACAAATTCAAAGAAAATAAAGCTGAAAATATGTGTTATAGTTTTGTCAACAGTATGCACTCTCTTATATCGATAATTTTATTCTAGAAATTTCTTACTGACTTGATTTGTTAATCTACAAAACTATACGTCACTTGTGTAAGCTGGTTACATACGTTAGAAAATTGACGTTTCAGTTAAAATTGAACGTCTATAGCAGGCTTAAAATACAGGATGTTAAAAATTATTTTAATGCCGATTCAAGGCATGTTTCGGTATTAAACATTTTATTGCGGTTGGTAACGGTAGATACAGAATGCATTCCTCGCTTCTTTGGCTATTAAATATATTAACTTGTATGGGAAGTACATAAGTAACAGAGTTTATGTGCCTGAAAATCAATAAATTCATTAATTAATACTTTGCAATTGTTATGCTTCAGTTAACACAAATATTACTTACTAGCTGTTGCTATCGACGTGGCCCGTGTGAAATTCAAAAATAATAAAAAATATAGCCTATGTTACTGTTATGTCAAAGAATTTTTGAAATCGGCCCAGTAGTTTTTGAGGTATTTCAATCCATACAAAAATATTTAATAAATACACAAATCCAAATCCTTCCTCTTTATAATATTAGTAGAGATTTGGCATCATATGTTTATTTGTCGTCTTTTCTCTTAACTTTATGTTTTTTTTAATAAAGGTAGTGAGAATTTATCATTTTTGTGGGAACAATAGTCGAAAAGCGTCATAGTCTGCATTATAATAGGACGTTGTCTATGGTCGGTGAACAAAACGTCACGGTGCCCTGTCAAATACGCAGTCATAAGTCATGCATTGCTAGAGTTATAAAACATTTGATGGTCTCGTCAAATCATGATAACTGCATAGGATAAAATAGTAAACATAAAATTAGTCTATGGTCTATCGTACTAATAATATCATACTAATATTATAAATGCGAAAGTTTAGATGGATGTTTGTTAGAGTTTATAGCATAAACTTCTGAACAAATCTGGATGAAATTTTACATAGATATAGAGGATAGTCTGGGGGAAGAAATAGATTATTTACTTTCGTTTTTTTAAACCACATGGACGGAGTCGCGGGAAAAAACTAGTTTCTATATAAAAGTCATTATTTAAGTAAGGAAGATGATTAGCTTGTTTTACCAAATTATTCATCAAATTCATGGATGTAACAAACATTCTTACTAAAGCAATTTTCTTCAATTATTGTGCTCAATAAAACAAGTAAAATTCAATACATAAAAAAAATAAGATTGTTAATTTAGATTAGATTACAATAAGAAAATTAACTTAAGCAATACAAATTCAAAATACTCGGAGACAAATGTGCGTTGAGATAAACCTAATGCAAAGGCAAAATGAAAAGATGTAACAAATCATAAGTGTCCAATACAATAATACGAGGGGCGGAGTAACTTCGTATATTAATTTTTACAACTCACATACCAATATTAAAAATGGTGGTTGAGAAAATAAGGAGTAAAAGGTTAGAGTGATATGGGCATGTTATGAGAAGGGATGAATCGCATGTGACAAGTAGGATGTTAGTTATGAATGTGGAGGGGTACATCGGTAGAGGTAGACCTAGAAAGAGATGGAGAGATTGCGTGAAAGGTGACATGATCAAGAAGGGAGTGATGACTGAGATGACGGATGATAGAATGCTTTGGAGGACGAAAACCCGGTGCGCCGACCTTACGGGAGTAGGATAAGGCAGGGGAGATGATGATACCAATATTAAAAAAGATATGTTCACACCCAACTATAACTAAAAACAATCACAAGAATTCAATAAAAAACTGATTGAATAATTACTTGTAAAGCATGTTTAATGAATATAATTTTATATAATGAATTTAAAAACAGTTTTATCTGCCACTTCTCTAAATAATAATTATAATCGGCAGCTCTGGCCACTGGTTACTTGAGTCATCGGATTCCGAAGCCGGTGGACTTCTATTTTTTTTATATAACATGTTGTATTTCAATTTTTTTTTGTAAAAAATCATGTATAATATATTATACTAGCTTTCGCCCGCGACTCCGTCGGCGTGGAATTTAAAAAAAAAACAAAAGTGCGTAGCCTATGTGTTCTTCCAGACTATCCTCTACATCAATACCAAATTTCAACGAAATCCGTTCAGCCGTTTAGGCTACAAACTTTAACAAACATCCATCCATCCATCTAAACTTTCGCATTTATAATATTAGTAAGATATAAAAATAAGATATTAAAGATATGTGAATAATAATAATAATATTATGAACTGACATTTTCCTTGTATTACGTTAACATTTCCTTAGGAATTAAAGATTTATCTGTTCATAATATACTTAGTGAGATTGTAAATTGGTCGAGTTACAAATCTGTAGTTTTCGATTCAGTCGATTAGTCGGCGACTCGATCTGCGTAGAATTAAAATTTCTTTGAGATCCGTTCAACAGTTTAGGCTACAAACTCTTAACAAACATCCATCTATTCATCTACATTTTTGCATTTATAATATTAGTAAGATTGGCACATGTTACCTGAATGCATATTGGATTGAAATGCAAAGTACAGTTCTGATGTGATTCGACATCAAGGCGGGTCGCAAAACGAGTTCTGCTGACCCCAATTTAACACAACTGCCCTTATTATGCAACTTTATACGAGGAAATTAAGTCTTATGATTTATGAGTAAGTAAACAAGTGTTTTTTGTTATCTTTGTATTTCACTTCTTACTTAATACTAGACTTCGGTCGTGCTGACTACATAAAAAACTACGTTTCAAAGCATATAGACTTTCAACTTAATCGCTTTAGAGGTGGCATCGACAGAAAATCCAAAGAGTATCGATATATTTTGACAAGTAATGTCGGGTCTTATCGCTCTAAAGTGTATATTTCTATGTTAATGTCCCACATATTATTTAACTAGTTATCGCCCGCGACTCCGTCCGCGCGGAATTAAAAAACCCAAAAGTGAGTAGCCTGTGTGTTCTTCCATGCTATTCTCTATGTCTGTGCCAAATTTCATCGAGATCTCTTCAGCCTTTTAGGAAACAAACTCTAACAAACATCCATCCATCGATATTAACTTTCGCATTTATAATATTCGTAATATTAATATTGGTATGATTTCCAAATTTAGGATTTATTAGTACTAGAATTGTATGACTGAATCTAGGAAATGACGAAATTGCTTTAAAAGCTAATTTTTTCCTCTCACATCACATTTATAGTACTAGGAGACAATAAAACAAACAGAATGATTTTAAATACTCGGAAATCGAGAAAACAGCTGCATATCCAAACACGCGGAGACACGGTGTCGAGCACAGACGTTTAGTCCTTAGGAGGCTACTAAAGTATATACAACACATTTGTATTGTTGGAAAAGCGACGGTAAGTAAACGTTGTTTGCCTTGAGGCAGCGAATGCCCTCCGTCCTATTCCTACACACGTGAATAATATATTTGCATCCTTTTCTTGTTGTTACGCAAAATAAGGCGTATTTTAAAGAATGTCGGAACGTGCTTTTATTAATGTTTTCAAATATCATGGAATTTCTAATCATTTTTGATAGACTACATGGGTTTCTCTAAGGAAAAATAAATCCCAGTTGGGGTTTTATCCCTAATTCAAGTTTATAATATGATTGTGGTTATATATTTTGGTAGAGTTCGGCTTAAACAAAAGATTATTGCGTAAAAAATGACAAATCAATGAATGGTTTCAAGATGACTGAGAGCCAATGAAGAACCATGAGGTGAAGTGAATGATGAATTGACAGTGGCAAAGAATAAAAGACAAAGAGTAAAAAACGAGTAGAGAGTAGATTTTCTTAGAATAGAACGACAAGAATATTGATTGTAAATCCCTAAGAAAAGTAATAAATATAATAAAGTACTCATTTTAATTGCAGGAAACAACTACATTTGTAGTTTTGTATTCATCATTGCACACAAACACACACGTTGATTCAAGCGTGATAATTCTCTGATGCATGTACCGACATCAAAAAAATATTTTTTGTTTATTTTATTTTGAAACAGGAAAAATCTCAGTAATTTTAATTGTTACAAAACAAATAAGTCGTTTTTTAATAACATGTTGAACGGAACTATGAAATAAAAAAACATACTTTTAAAACATATTTTACACTATGACCTTTATTAAAAAAATTAGGTCTAATATTTTAATTTGGAACTCTTCAACAAATACAAAGAGGTACAATTATATTCATATACAATAATCAATTAAAACAAAAATAACGAAAACAGTTACAAATCCAATTACAATGTTTCATTTTTGTTTCCTTCAACAATATTACATTTATGCTTCTTGCTAACCCTACGTATAGTAATAATGAATGCATCTAGGTCCATGTTAAAATTTACAAGATGGAGACTGACGCAGGGCAATGATAAAGCGATTTAATATATTAGGTTTCGGCGGCGACTCCGTCGGCGTGAAATTAGAAAAAACAAAAGAGAGTAGCCTATGTGTTCTTCCAGACTATCCTCTACATCTGTACTAAATTTCATCGAAATCCGTTCAGCCGTTTAGCCTATAAACTCTAACAAACATTCAACAAAACTTTCGCATTTATAACATTAGTATGATTACATATATAGCAACTGTAGCATTAATTTAAAAGGTGCCGCTACAAAACAGATGAAATCAAAGTAACGGATTCCAAAACTTTTAAATTCATGTTTTATTATCTTAATGTCTTAATAAGAATTTGTTAATGTTATTATATTAAGTAGTTTTTTTGACACTGGTAAGGCAACAACTATCCTAATGAAGAAATAAATAAAATAGTTTTTAGTTAAAATATTTTAATTTATTCATGAAGTTTGGTTTGTTAATAATTTAGAGCACGGTTACTTATTTTATTTTTTAAAAGTATATTACAAAAATCTTCATTTAAATTTTTTTCCTAATTTTTTGCATCTTACACTAACAAACAACTGTTCTGATTCCTACGTAATGTTGTGATGCAAATTTTACGGGACATAAATTTAAACTTTATTACTATTAATTGCGGGACTTACGTCCATTTAATTATTATTATTTTATTAAAAATCATCGAGTTATAAAAAAATAGTTTTACAACATTGTAAAAGATAGTTTTAAAATTAGCTACAAAGATAGAGATAGAGGATAACCGAAGAAGTGGGTGAGTTCAGATATGACATCTAATAGAGTGTGGAAGAGCAGTACAATCTGACCCTTCGTAAAGCAAAAGTCAACATGATTTTGCTTTACGAAGGGTAAAGTATTTTCTAAAAAAAGAAATGAAACTATACAAATTGTAAAATGCAGTTATAATTACGTTGAATCTATATCTACGCTGTACACTAATATTATAAAAGGAAAATTTGTATTTTTGTAAGAATGAAATCACTCAAAAAAATACTTGTTCGATTTCTAAAATTCATTAACCGTTAGAAAGGTATATCAGCGAGTAACATAGACTATATTTTATTATTTTTAATTTCACGCGCACGATGTCGCGAGCTACAGCTAGTCATTTAAGTTATACGACGAATGGAGTTATCTGTATTAGCTTTAACTTAGTAACCAACCACTTGCATTGATTAAGTTATGATGATACTACCGTTAGTCATAAAATATCTCGATTTACAAACATATGTTATTTATGACTTGTTTAATAGTACTTGTATATCTAGTGTGGTATCCGGCTTAGCATTTCCGACGTTAGTTTTAGTTGCAGTTAAATATTTGAACGTTGATTAACTAGCAAACGAAAGCTGTACAGATACGAATATCGTGGTACTGTTTTTTTTTTAAAAAAAACAACGACAATGTACTGGAACCAGATTATATTTGATAACATGGCAACATCTTTAAAAGTTTAGAAATAAAAAAGATACTTTTTTCCGCTCAGATTCAAGGCACTTTGGTGGCTAACAGTAAACGAGTGGCGATGTTTTGACTCGCAACCAGCGATATGGAACACTTTTTGTGCCGACCCGACATTTCCGGTCGTAATCATACGAACATGACATACGAACGGCTGATATGCCCTCACCTCGAAACAACTTTAAAGTAGGTCTGATGGTAAAAATTTAAATTTCGATAAGGAATTCCATTTTTTAAATCTATACTTCGAATTTTTTTTTTAATTTCTGAAATCTTATTTTCTTTATTGACAAAGAGTAATAGCGGCCAGTAATTGCAAAATGCGAACTCTAAAAAAAAATCAAATCACCTAGTTAGAGTTAATTGTAAGAAATTAATAAAAGGTAATATAAATATAGGAACTGTTTAAATACAAAAAGAAACCGTGTCTTCATAAAACTGCAGCGGTTTTTGTTATTGCCAAATGTAAAAATAATGCTTCTTAGAATAAGACTGGCAACGGAAAAACCCCAAAAATCTCCAGTAGTACTTGTACCTGAACGGTTTATATCATTATTATCTATGTGTTCATTGGAATGAATTATTTTATATGATCTACAGAATTTATCAAACATATTAACTTGAACCGTATTTTGTCTTTATCTTGAATATATCTAAAACACTTAGAATCGAACCAAAAGTAAAAACAAATCTTACATCCTTTCTAAGAAAAACACTTATAATAAAATTTATAAGTCGGAAAGTTTGTTTTTTAATTAATGCGTTGTGGCAAGATTGTTGTTTTATAACTAGAAAATTCTGCAGTAAAAATATAAATAATTCAGAGACTAACTTACATCAAACTTAGGCTATAAAATACAAAATAGATTTCCTTCGTTGTTGAAGTTGGCTCGTAGCATATTAAAAAAAATCCCAGAATGAATTAAATTATTTAGACTTTACTTTGAAATGTACAATAAGTTGTTCTATGTAAATGTTCCGTTCATTATCAGTTTTAAAGCGAATTCGTAAATATTAAAAAACAGCATTTTGAAGAACCATCTCAATTTTTGCAAAGGAATTTTTGCGGGATTTAAGAAAAATGCTGTTATTCCAATAATATTTTGCATTACAATACCACGGATAAAACAAATCAAGCTTTAAACTTAAGTAATAAAGTCCAAAATCGATTGTAGATAATACTACTTGTATCGTATAGTTACAAAGTCTTTATCATTGAAATGCATCAGGTGTATTACCATTAAAAATTAAAATGCATAATTCAGTGTGCTATTTAAAAATGTGCATTTTTCTTATTTCTATATCATTTATTTTTTATAAAGTTTACAGCGAACAAAACTTTATGTGCCAGTTTTAAATTGTTTGTTTTATAATCTATATTTAAACGTTCTAGATACAATATAACCTCCTTATTGAAACAAAGTTAAAAATAACTTCTTCCGTAGTATGCAGTTACTTCTCTGAATACAGTTTAAAATATTAGCAAGTGAATTTTTTAATCTGTACATTTTAAGGATGCAATTACTTTAATCTGTAACATTGCAACAGAAAGAGCTTGCTTATTTTTGTGGTTTATATCAAAGTAACTACAATTAATTAAAAACAATAATTAAATCTTCGCATCAATTTACAAAAGTACATGATTTTTTTGACATTTTTTTGAGATAATGCTATCGAAAATAAAGGCATTGGATTATATTTAAACATTGATATTTCCTAAAGACTTTTATAATTTTTATTTTAAAGATTAATCTGTTTTCATTATTTACCTAATAAATAATAAAATAATTTTCAGCCAGTTACAAAATAAAATATTTTTGACATAGGAATTTTCTGAAATAAACCAGAGTTATATAAAACTGGTAGAATAAACTGAGACGAGTACAAAACTGCATTGTGTTTTCCCTTGGCACCGCAGCGGCCAGTTTTTATAAGCTTTCCTACCTACTAATTCATGCAGCGAGACGACTGCGGTGACTATGAAGGTACGAGCGTACGGATATCCGGGACAGATCGTGTTTTATATAGAGAAAAGTTTAGTAAAAAAGACTTCAACGCACCATAGTGGTAAGTTGCAAAGCCAATAAACAATCTCGAACTATTTTTACTATCTATACTAATATAATAAAGCGTAAACACACACTTCTTTGTTGCCTAAGATGTCAGCAATTATAGCATATTTTTTATTAATTCTTTTTGTAATAAAAGCCCTACACTTACGTAATGCTTAAGACTATGTATTTTCACGCCATTAAATATAGAAGGTTAATATTTTAGATAAAAACCCTAATGTGGGAAAGAGACCATAAATTGCTGCCAACATCAAGGAAGCAAAAGTGCCATAGTAAGGTAGTATTTTGCCATTTGCAATTGATTATTTGACACATGTAAACTATGAAATAACATTTTCATAAGTTTATGCTCCTCCTCCCCCTCCGAATCCGCTGTGGGAGAGCCATAAACAAGAAATACATAGATAGATAAGTTTTTGCGGATAAAGTCGCAGGGGAAAAACTAGTTACTTATAAGAATGAATATTATTTTGGTAAGGAATTTTTAAAGGTACAAACTTCGCTATAAGTAATTGTAAATTATTTCAATATCGTTGAAAGTTAAACTCATTTATGTACTAAAATAAAACATAGTCGTTGAAGATTACCTAAAGAATTTAACGCGCATTTACATAAATATTTAATCTTAATAATTAATTATACAAATAAAAGTTATACAATAAAAAAATTAACTTGATTATAAAAAATGTTTAACGTAAATATTTTCTTTAAAAATGCTGTTAATTGTTTTACAGAAAACAAAAAAAACTTTATTATTGTTTCTTTTTTTTATTTTAACTTTAAAACTAAAATTTTAATAATACCGAGACATAAAAATGTTAAGGTTTTAATTAAAAAATAATTTGCATAAGACATATTTGTACCTAAGCGGGTTCAAGATTAAAATTGACAATGTCTTAAAGTCCTACAAAGCTGGTTTGCAAGTAAACTTGACAGACGCTGTCGGATTTAAGTAAACAAATTAGTAACAGATGCTGGCATGTAACAAAAACCCTTCTGTAGCTTATTTAAGAATAAATGTGTCAGAATAGCATACTTTGTAATATCTTTACTAATATTATAAAATGTAAAAATTAGGATTTAATTAGCTCAATAACTACTAGAACGATTTCGAAAATTATTTTACTATTAAAATAAGCTACATTATCAATTCTGCGACGACAAAGTCAAGTAAAAGACAATTTTAATTTTTCTCAAAACGTGGTATTTCAAGACACCGTTTCAACTTCAATATAATTCATTTCAACGCTCTTATAGAATACAGTTAATCAATTTAACAATACTTAAATGAAAATTAACAAAGTACCTAAGAAATATTCAATATTTAACTAAATTAAGTAGTAACTTATATCGTGACACAAATATTAATGTTTTTATAAATTACGTATTAAAAAATAATTAAGCATCATGGTCACCCTTACGCTACCAAAGATTAGCATACAATAGACAGCCGCACGTCCTTGACTACCCGTTATCTATCTATCTCCCACCTTCCTACTCTGTGCCTCGTCAAGTGCCCATAGAGTATTACAATGTTTTTCTAATTATAAAGCAATGAAATGAAGACATTCACCTGAGAGGTAACAATGTTTTCGACTTGAAACTCGGACAAAATACTGCCATCTCACTTGTTCTCATTGAAGGTAACAGATACCGGATGTGTACCGGAGTAAATATAGTCAAAACTCATAGGGTTACTTCATTTATTCCCTAAATCAAAGTTAGAAATGTTACATGGTCACTAGAGCTATTCTCGGTGCAGATTCAGTATACTATTAAGATATTTTTTTACTAAGTATCTTAACAAGGGATCTGTTCATCACAAGAAGAACACATAGGCAACTTACTAAGTTTTTAAGTCTAGGCAAAAGCTGTAAGTAAATGTTTTAACTTTAAATTATGATGCCGGAAATGTTGGTGAACTTTGGCAGAAGATTTATACATAAATCTTCAACTACCAGTCGCCTACCGCAGCCTATTTGCTTAATAAATGATATGATAAGGGGCAGTCTATATTTATCTGCGATTATAATCAAACGTTATGTCGTCGGCGGTATAATCTAGCTGCTACATTTATCTCCCGTTTTCATCGACGAACAAAAATCAGGTCGCGTCGGCGTCGAATCCCGGACCGGCTCAGAGTTATGGCTTTTATTAACTACGGGATATTGGTAATCTTGGAGATCGGAAGATTTGCTCCGCTTACCGCTTGTCGGTTCGTATCACTTTATATTTTTTATTGACCACGTTTGAGGTGTTGGTATAAAATAAAGTGTTCGCTGTTTATTTATTTGACGTTGCGATCAAGATATTATTTATTTATTTAAAAATTTACTGCGCGTTGCGAAGACTTTCTTTTTATTTTTTTATGAAGGTATTATTGTTGTTATAAAGAAAATTACAAATCGTTTTAATAAGGTAAGTAGATAGTCTCTTTAATTTTTCTGAGCCCAGAAGCTGGCACGAGGCTGCTGTCATACCAACTACTTTGTTTTACTGTCATGCGCATTTCCGTCTTTACGCTCTTGAAATTATTTTATTTATTTCTTTGTATCCCTTAAATTTCTTTTTTTGCTATAAACTTGAACGTACAACTTAAAGTCGATTGTTAAACTGTTATTGAAGAAAACAAAAGTCAATACCACCAAATATAACCGCGACACTGGAACCGGTTGTTGCGAGCCCCTCAATAAAACCGTAATTAAGTCAAGTTTAAAACCGTACATAAAACAAGAGAAATACCAAACTTGTGCGAACCGTTTTAATTTACTGATTTGTAATTGAAAGTACAGATTAAAAGAACCTACAAACGGAGAAGGAAATCTGTTAGTGCTGAAGCATTTTATTACACGCAGATTTATTCACGTGATTTTAAACGACATTCAGGATGACAAATATAATGTTCGTAAGGAAATTCTTACCAAGAACCCTTTTTTTTGGTACCGGAGGGGAATCTTCAAAAGATACCTTGCCTTCTGGGGAGAAGGCAGGCTTATATAGGATTTGACCTACTAAAACCCTCTCGGTGGCCGTCCTCAAGTGACATAGACGAAGGTTCCGAGATCACCAAGGAACACATTGGAACCTTCGGCATTACCACGAACCCTAGCGTCACCTTCTCATATTTCGGCACAGATGCATGCTTTATGGTCACTGGCTGGTGCGTAGAGCGAAATGTTACAGATATTTTTTTCCTTTTTTATGTTACGGCGACCACTACTATTGTCCACGTTCTCGCATTAAGTCCACACTTGATGTTAACACTTAATCGACGGATTTTTTTGTAGCAAAAAAAAACTGTTTTTTTTAGTAAAGACATATTTTTGGATATTAAATAAGCACAGAAAAATGCTATTTTTTTAAATTGTCATTCGTCACACTGGATACTATCGAGTTTAGGGTAGCAAAACTTTTTTCAGTTCTCGCTCAATTCAATTCTCTCGCTTCAATTTGTACATACGGAACTACTTTTATGTTTTATAACGCCAGGTTTAACGTAAATTTAATTGTAGTTTAAAAGATTTTCTAAGGACATAAATGTCTTGAATAATTATAAAGAGAAAGCAAAAGTTTTAGCTAACGCGACAGTTTGATCGTTCGTTGCGTTCGTCGAGTTTAATTTCTGTCGTTCGAGAAGTTGATAGAAACTTTATACTTCCAGTCGTTAAGTCGAGGTAAAACTTTATTATAATTAGACTCCGTAGACTACTATAGTAATTAAAAATAAATGATATTCAAAGATTAAGCACAGAAATAGACGCTTATAAGATTTGATATAATTTTCTTGTACGATATTTTTAATTTCTTTTTTCGAAAAAAATGTAAGGAGTCTTTAATCTATTTTTTTTATAATATAAGGTGGCAAACGAGCAAGCGGCCACCTGAATCCACCGAAATGGACAGCGACCGCTGCCCATAAACATCCGCAATTGCAGATGCGTTGCCTGCCCTCAATTGACGGAGGAGACGCACATAAAGAGAATATTTCCCCTTCCTGTGCGTCTCCTCCACCGTCGAATCCAATTTTCCTTCCCATCCTTTCCTCTTAAGAAAAGGATGGAAAAGGAAACGGACTAAAATTAGGCCTCCGGCACCACACTCATCAGACGAAACGCGGAATTGATTCCACTTCACGCCTGTCTTCTGAGTGGTCGTGTTTCATCAGGCGAGCCGGCCCATTCGTGCGAAGTTGTTAAAGCGGGCTCTACCACTGTCAATCTAGAGATGTTTATGCTTATATGCTTTTTCTTCTAAATATCTACGAGTATTATTTTGTTTATAATTTAAGCGAATCATCAATACGCATATATAAAGACATGTTTTCATTCCTATCTTTACAAGTTCACACAAACCAAATTTGATCAAAACGATTTTTTTACTCTAAACATAAAATCAGTACTTAGTATTTAGATCAATGTCTTTAAAAAAAGAATTCTTGCAATTTAAAAAATGGACGTTGATTTAAAGAAAAGTATCAAGGTGATTGAGTCGCTTCTAGGAATGTTGCATTGATCGATCTGAATATCCGAAGGCGATTTCGTGACTCGAGTAATATTTTTATAACGAAATGCTCCTTAAATAGTATCAAGGATTTTTTTATATTTCAGTAAAAGACAATTGACAACAGATAATCCTTGTACTTTTAATACAAATAGGGATGTAAGAAAAATCTTTCGATAGTATCTTGGCCTAGAAGAGAAACTAGTTGTTTCTTTAAAATTAAACCATCGCTACTTCAAAAACAATTTTATATAGACTATTCTGTGATTTAACTATATGAATACAAACCAAATAGAATTGCATCTGATAATATACCAAGTGTAGATAGTAGAGTGTACTAAAATAGAGTACAATAACTTTATTTTGTACTTGATTGTACTATTGAAGTACAGCTCAAGACCTTCATTTGTTTTGACGCTCAAAATTAAATTAGGAAAATATACAGCAACAAAAAATGTCCTATGGTTGTATCTGTACGATATTCGATTGTAAGTGGTAAGGTAATTTAATTCTTTGACTTTTGGTTGCTAAATGGCAGGTAAGTTGCGTAGTGATAGTGTAAGATAACTTGATGTATGACGGCGCCAGCTGCCCGAGGCTTGTTAGTGTTTAGTACTAAGTGGTCCCGACTAAGTACAGTTATACGGACAAGTGCTGACAGGAAGTTTTGTAAGGGCAACGAACTTGATACTGATTGATACTTGATTAGTTTTAAGATTGACTTTTTATTATTCAAATACATTTAGTTTGTAAACAATGTTATTTTAATTTAAAAGGCAACGCACATCTCTGTACAAATTTACTTACTGCTTTTAATAAATTTTAAGGTTAGAATAGTAACATTACCCGACGTTATTGCTATTTATGAAATAGTTTTTTTCTGAATCTTAAACTAATGATTTACAATATCTTACGTTACGTAGTTAATAATAAAGCCAACAAACTCAATGTTTTAAATGACACTTTCATTAAATGTAAAATTTGTCTAAAAAAATATGAATCACTAGTTTTACCGATAATTTTCCCAATGATATTACCTGGTCATGTTTGTACAACGCTACTGGCGTTGAGTCTCACATCACATGGGCGTTACGCTAGATTCACACGAGGGCAGATCGGTAATGTAGAACAGTAGACAATACAGTATTGCAATTGAACACACATACTGTCTAAACGGTACTGTTCTGTCCCGGACTGCGTTCATAACAAAGAGATGCACACATAATGTTAGTTTTAGAGTGGACATTAAAAGTGCTTTTATTTATTTTTCCATCAAATCACACGTAACCATAAGCTCTGCTTCTGTACTTAAGGGGCCAGACTAGAGAAACGAAACTCTGTCAAAAGTTCTATCTCCAAAATTAGTGTGACAGTTAGTAACGTATTCGTAACCGCATATAAAGATTGTTGGTTTACTTTACACCCAGTACACTGCACAAATCTAATACATTTTATCGATGTCGTTACGAAAAAGTCATGTTAAGCCCTCTTCAGTTGTTTTTGAGTGTACGGTTTGGTGCATCATTTTCTGTTTATTGATGACTAGCTGTTGCTCGCGGCGTCGCCCGCGCGAAGTTAATAAATAGCCTATGTTATTCACAGATAAATTACTTTTCTGACGGTGAACGAATTTTTAAAATCGATCTAGTAGTTTTTGAGTTATTTCAATATATACAAAAATACAAATCTTTCCTCTTTATAATATTTGTAGAGATTAAATGTCTACAAACATTAGCATTATGTCTTGTTCTGCCTTCGTGTGAAACTATTATTACATATTATTCACAAAGAACTATTCATTATTTATTCATTACATTCATTCTCAGGTCCGGACGTGTGCGTAATCGTAATGAAATCTTATGAATTCCTCTACCGATACAGTGCTCAGCTATGCTGCAAACAAAACATATACCTTTCCTGCACTATTAAATATATTATAAAAAATCTAATCACTTTAGGCAGTCTAGTGTGACGCTAAGTTAATGAGTAGTCAGAAATAAGACTTAATCGATTCTTCTATAAAACACTTCAGGTCACTACAAAAAGCTCAGGCTTTTAAATGCATTTTAACTTCAAATGTCGACTTATATCTCGTGACTAGTACCCGGTGCGAATTGAAACATTATAGAGAGTCGATGTGCAATTGTTTAAAAAATTCAGGAAAGTAACGCGACAATTAAAAATATTTTGTGGTCAACATTGGTTATCTATACTATTATAATAAAGCGTAAACACACACTTCTTTGTTGCCTAAGATGTCAGCAATCACGGCATATTTTTGAATAATTCTTTCTTTAATGAAATGCCCTACACTTACGTCACGCTTTAGGCTATATATTTTCACGCTATTAAACATAGGGGGTACATGATTTGGATAAAAACCCTAATGTGGTAAAGAGACCATAAGTTGCTGCCAACATCAAGGAAGCAAGATTGCCAAGGTTTGTAATGTCATGTCATTTTGACATTTGCTATTGAAAATTTGACAAATGTGAACAATAAAATAAAATTTTCATAATTACTTGCGGATGAAGCCGCACGGGAACAACTAGTCTTACTAATATTATAAATGCGAGTGTTTACATGGATGTTCGTTATAGTTTGTAGCCTAAACGGCCGAAGAGATCTCAATGAAATTTGCTATAGATGTAGAGGCAAGTCTGGAAGAACATATAGGGTAATTGCTTTTGTTTTTTTATTCCGCGTGGACGGAGTCGCGTGCGAAAGCTAGTATACTCTAATAGATACGAGTGGTGTAGTCAAAACGAAATATACCAATAATTAAAACCTTTGAAAACTACCAAGTAATGTCGAAGGCAATACATATAGCATTTGATCAATTTGTTGTTTTTTACCTAAAACAATAAAATTAGAACGGAACGATGTCGCTCAATGAAAGTTAATTGTCGACAATTGAAAACAATTTTTCAATTTAGAACCGTTTTGTGTTTTATTTAGAAACGCGGTCACCCCCCTTTGAAGGTACCTGCTGGGAAGGGTTATTTCCGATAGAACTCTACGGTAGTTTATTTCGATTGAGTTTTAATAAAAGGGACTTTTGAAGACCTTTTTAATTATACTAATGTTATAAATAAATTGAAAGGAAGTTCGAAGAATATTCCTTTTTAACTTATAACAGAATATGCTTGTCGAATGTTTACGAATGTACTCTATACATAATAAAAAGAAAATGTTTGTCTTGCTCTTTACCTTTCTTTGATTAGTTATGATTCGTAGCAATAAATGTAGTAAATCATAACCTCAAAATTATGATAACCTAATTGATAGCCTAAAAATACTTTTCGAAAAAACTACATTATCTAATTTAATTAGTATATTAAAAAATGTAGGAATCTATGCTAAAAAGACACATATGTATCTATTGTAATAACTCAAAAACTACTGAGCCGATTTCACAAATTCTTTTACCATTAAAAAGCTATGTTATCAGTGATTTTTTTTGTGACTGAGTTGTCACTGTTTGCCTTGAAGAGGCATTTACAGATTCACGGCAAACAGTGACGTACCAGTGAGTATCATCGGCCGTGTATACTATTTTTCATTTGACGCGGACGAAATCTCGAGCAACATCTAGCACAAAATGCTTTTCAAACACTTCGTCAAAGTACATCCCAGGTGAAAATCCAGATGACAGGCTATTCATTTTCGATAAAAGTTCAGACAGTATCTTTTTAAGACGTCAGTGAGTCACAAAGACGCGGCGAGACCTCAATCAAAGCCTGACAAAAAGACAGGAGCCGCCACTTTAACGGAAGCCGATATGTATTTTTTTTATTCATATCTCGCTTTTATTTTTTTTATATAGCAATTGTACTGAAACCGCAGAGTCATGAGATTTGACGAGCGGCCATTGGTTGACGGTTGAAGTTTGACAGCCAATCGGGGACTGGATCTCGAAATTCGAAAGTCATCTCAACTAACATTTGATCTGATGACATTGCATTTTACTACTTACGACGTCATTGGTTCGGTTACCGGCTATGTGGTCCGCTCTATGCTTCTATCTGGGAACGGATTTACATAGACAAACTATAGATATATACATCTACACCACAGGACATAAAAATAAAATGTACACAAACATAAGAACACTACGTATCCCTATGAAGAGACTGTCATATAAGTGCTTGAAAAGTTTTCGTAGATTATTTATTTAAGTGACATTTACTATTAGATGAATTGTTACTTTTATACGCTGATAACATTTGTTAAAAGGCTATTCTGTGATAAAAGAGGCCACATTGAGCTAGGAAAAGAAATACGTTCCGTAAAGCACTTCCATTATTGGCGTTCAAAAACGAACAAGGATGTCTATTTAACATCGATATTTTTACTTTTAATATTTCATCAAATTAAATTGGACGTAAAATTTTAAAAATAGAATGAACTGTTTTGTAGTCTATGGTACATTTAATTCTTATTTAAATTTAATTATCGAACACATTCATGGAAGGGCGGGAAGTTTAAAAAGTTAGACGTCGGCACATTGAGGTTGGTAGACTTGGACATTCGTCACAGCGCCTCATTCGTGTTGTAATTCGAATTAACCCACGGTAGTCGCTGTGACGACCATCCATCATCATTTCGTTCTGACATGACGGTACCGATGATCACAAATGGGATTTTTTGTATCGCGCCACCGTTCGATTGTAGTGTGCGGTCGCCCTTTTCATTCGCGCCTTTCATTTTTTATCTAAGAAACAGTTATATTATGTGAACCGTATTAATTTAGTATCGGTAGTAGTATTGTTCATTATTACATAACCTTTCCAATTACATCCAAATTGGATTATAAAATTTGTAATTACTGTACAATTTCCTTTAATCTAAAAAACTTATTTTATATATAAAAAGTTATTTTGTATAAAATATATACTTAAATGAGTGCAATATTTTTTATTTTGCTTATAATAAAAAAATCCTTTGAGAGCAGATAAATTTTGCAATAAAACTGGCAACATCTATAGTAAAAAATGCGCATTCGTGTATTCATAAAACGACATTTGGATACAAGATAACCTTAAAATCTCAATTCTCAGAAATATATTCCCATCAAAGTCATGTTGCGTCACAGACGTAATTATGTTTTGCTAAATAATGTCAGAACATGTGTAACTGAATAGCAAGCATACATAATCATATTAAACAAGACCAATCAAATGTGCTACTTTTTCTTAAACGAATTTGACCTTATATGCTTAATCCGTTAATGATTTCACTATTGAAAGAAATACAACAAAACCTGTACTTACTGAGAATTGCAGAATAAACAATACATCGTAAATTCCACCTATAGACAAATCACAAGATTTATTGTTACAAAGAATTACTATTTTCTAACTCTTATTGTGATTGGAATAGGGTTGATTGTTCTTTAATTAGTGCACTTGATTAATAAAGCTCCCATCTGCCGATTATATCGTCAGCGTGCGAGAAAGAGACGGTCAGTCGAGGTTCTATTACGTTTTTTTCCATACTTTAATACGAAATCGAATCAAGCGATAGAAATGTACGAGTCAGTAGTAAAGAGACATCTTATCGATAGATTTTTATATCGATTTTCTTAAGACAAAATTAAGTCTTAAAGTTAATGTAACATTAAGAATTAAAGGTATCAATCAAAACAAAGAGTCTTGATACATATAGAAAAATAAGCGCTCGAGTTACTCGCGAGTATACTAGCTACTTTTGATTGTTCGATATCGAACATCGATCGATATCGAGAGTTACTCTGCACAACACTAGAGCATCGACGCGGGCTCATCAAAGTGCGGCATACAGACAATAACTGAGAAATATTAAATTATAATAAAATTAACTCAGGATTACTTTTTATACCGTTACTGGGCGCAGTCTTCACAATTGATAGACATGGCGTTAATATAATATTCTATTATTTTATTTATATTATTATTCTAGTGAATGATTTGTTTGAAATAGACTTAAATATGCACTTTTTATTAGATTTATCTAAGTTTAATAAAATAATAAATGTCGTTATAAATTTACAATAATTAAAAATTATGTTCCCATAATAATACCGGTTTGAAAACAATGTTTTACATTTAATAGTCTTAATAATGTTTTAACCCGTTAATATGAATAAATTAACAACAATTTTGTTATAAACATTTTTAACTACATTCTTTGAAGACGTTTTTATTTTATTTTATGTTTATAATACTAAGTACCTATGACACTTGCAGTATACGATATTATGATATGCATCTTTGGGATATTACTTTTTTTTACTAACTATTAAACGACTTTTATTCCCAGCTGTCTAACATTAAAAGCAAAAACTGTCCTCAGCCGATGTGTTTTAAATAACGGCCAAGTTCCTTTGTGCTAGTATAAAAAACAAAAGAAGCATTTTTGAATTACTTGAGATAACAAGAGATAAGAGACAAATATTGCTGATTTTAAAAGACTTTTTTTAAAAACATGAAAAAATTAATTGTAAACAAAATTTTTAAACACTTGATTAAGATTGTTTATTAAAAAATGTAATTTAAAGACATAGGTATTTGAAAATAGTGAAAAAAATTATTTAATATAACATATAGATATTTATTATACATACATTATCTACTATAGACTTAAAAACTTCTTGAATCTAAAAATATAAATTGTCATAAAACATAAAAAAACCTCTGTGATTTCACGCAAGACATGTCTGTACATTATGAAGTCTGTGGTCGCACTGTCTCACGGATAGTCCGTCGGAACGTATGTGATAACGATTATTCATTCTACACGGCGACACATGACGAATCAATCTGTTACGAACGAATCCAATCGGCCGATAGTTTGTTGTTATCTGTGCTCGCTTGGCGGGAAATACTGACGGGAAGAGAAAATGGCCGCCGTATTATAGTATTTTTTTTACCGTTGTGTGGATGGCGCTAAGGTATTGTTTTAGGTATTTTTACAGTTTTACTGATGGATTGGAAAGGTGATATGATCCAGAAGACTGACTAAGATGACGGATGATAGAGTTATTTGGAAGACCAAAAACCGAGCGCGCCGACTGTACGGGAGTAGGATAAGGTAGGGGAAATGATGTATTTTTGACCGACTTCCCAAAAGAAGGAGGTACTCAATTTGTCTGTATGTTTTTTTTTTTAGTTTTAATGCAATTACTTTAGATGAAATGCACAATAAATTGTGAAATAATTTCACTGTAATAAATAACCTCAAATAACAATTAACGTACGATAAGATTCTAGTTATTTTCTCTTAATCTAAAATATTATAACATAATTAAACACCTTTACACGTATAATAATTTGTTGCTTTAATATCACACAGTATGTGGTTGGTAATTATTTGTGGTTTTTATTTTATTCACATGTGTAAATAAAACATTTAAGTTTTTACATATGAATATAGTTTTATATTTATTTAAAATGTATTTTTTTCCTTATACATCATCTATATTATACATTTAAAAAAAACAACGATACGAAGTCTTATATACCTACGCAATATAAAAACAAAACACAACTAAAAATAATTACAACGCAGAAACCGACGAGTGTTTGACAGAAAATTAAAGAAAATGTCTTTTAATAATACCTTCCACCACTGTCGATATGAAATGATTCGCACAACTTTTTATTCTAACACTATTCAATTAGAGTCTCATTTCATTTGCACATAGTTTTAAATAGGTGGCGAAGAAAAAATCAAGTGAACGTACACACTCGTCGACTAATTACTGGGCGAGTGACATAATTACTATGCAGGATAAGTGTCGGTACTGCCTTTATACTGGCGTATGTCGAAAAAATACCTAATATTATTGTTGCCTATTGTAGCTAGACAATCTATCTGTCGAATAGTTAAGAGTCTTATACTAAATTGTTGAAGTGTTCATTTGTTTTATTACCAAATTCATTAGTGTTAGGTTGAACTAATTTTTTTAAATAAAACTCAAATTATGTAGTTCGGAAATACATTTCATAAAATTATCGAACCAAACACTAACCATTGGTGAAAAGTAGCTGAGAAACCAACCATTAGTGAGATTCTGAGGACCTACTTTAGTGACCACCTAACAACTGGGATTACATAAAACAATAAAATCACCCACCTGCCATAAGCGGCATGTTTTTTTGTTGAACTTTGTTACTAAATATATTTTAAGCAGCTTCGATTTAAAACAGATGACTGAAAATTTGAATTCTGATTTATTAAAATGACAATAGATGTCGCCGTAATAAAGAAATTATTAACTAATTAAAAACGGTTACACTCTTATCCAGTTCAGTATACGTTAGTGTGACCGTTTCTAATTGATTTCGATGGTAACTTACCTGCGTTTGAGTTAACCCTAAACTCGCCGCGAGCTCTGCTCTCTCTGGCAGTGCGAGGTACTGCGTCCTCTGGAACCTTCTGTTGAGCTGCTGAAGCTGCAGACTGGAGTAGATGGTGCGAGGTTTCCGCATCTTCTTGCCTTTCCCGTTCACCCGTAGACCGGGGTCGTCGGAGAGACCACATTTTTCTAGAACAAAGTCAATAGTAATGGTTAATGTGTGAAAAATATTATAAATGCAAAAGTTAAAATGGATGGATGTTTGTTAGAGTTTGTAAACTAAACGGCTGAACGGATCGCGATAAAAAGTATCATAGATGTAGAGGATAGTCTGGAAGAACACATAGGCTACTCGCTTTTGTTTTTTTTAATTTCATGCGGACGGAATCGAGGGCGAAAGCTAGTATTATAAAAAGGAAAGATTTGTATTTTTGCATGTATAAAAATAACTTAAAAACTAAGGGGCCGATTTCAAAAATTCTTTCACCATTAGAAAGCTACGTTATCAGTTAACATAGGCTATATTTTTTTGGTAATTTTTTAATTTCACGCAGGCGTAGTCGCGAGCAACAGCTAGTATACAATGAAAATCTGCGAGTTGTGAAAAAATATTTCGACTGCAAAGACAATTTTTTATTACAATTATATAGAGAAGAGGATCATAGTATCAAATAAGTATATAAGAATAAATAATTATGATCACATAAAAACGAATAAGGAACGGTATCTTTTATTAATATCTGTAATTACTATATAATTTACTAATTTAAAAAACAAGATTTTTAAAAAGGATATATCTAAAACATGTGTTAAAATATTAGCGTAATCAAGGCAATTATTCAATTAATTACTGTAATAATAACATAATATTAATTCATGCTTACGTTAAGTGTAAAAAGATATTTAAGATGGTTCATTGTTTGACGTAAAAATGTCTATATTATGAGAACGCTAAAGAATACGCTAAATGCGCTAAAAATGTTAAACAGAATTGTTAAAATTTATAGCGTCGCTTAACGCGTGAATGTACAAAGTAAAATGAAATATTGTTGGCGTGTGGAATTTATTTGCCGACTTCGCGATTCTACGTTACGTAAAAATAGATTTCCTTAAACATGAAGACACCCGACTTTGGAAGATTTGATCATTATATTACATCTTTGCCGTGTTAACTATTTGATTAATTTTATTTTTAATTCATTTCTGAATATCAATAATGAAAACGGCTGTTCGAATACTTTTAAATTGACTACTGTTTTATCTTAACATTTAAAAGAAGGAATTTAATTGCGCTTTTTTTAAAATTAAGTTACAAAATATTGCAAATGTATTATTTATATCTCTACCTTATGGAATACTTCGTTCGGATACATCGAGTCGTGAATTCATCACTAGAGACCTCGTAAGTGTTTATTTGTACTATTCTGCTATAAAGTACTGCTTAAGTAAACATTTTAAGAATGAATGCAGTAATTTAATATCATGTTCTAAATTCAAACTGTTATAATATCGCAGCAAGCATTTTCGGCCAGCACTCACACCCCGCATAATAAATCAACGAACACAAAACGACGTAATAAATCTATAAAATAAATATACGAGCCATACGATATAGCTTGTGAAGGCTGCGCCATCCATTCTGTGAAATATATGAAAGCGAGTCGCTACTTGATAATAGTCAGTGGTAACTTGTAATTACTGCCTCGGTATCGCCGTATCTGATCGCCGCAAGACCAACAGACCGACACCCGCCGATTTTGGCGATGTCCGAGTATCCGAACGGAATTTGTCGATACCATATTTCAGTTTTTAAATTTAGAACGTTGAGTCACGATATTCGTCTATGGTGCCATGCTACTTTTTTAAATTTTTTAATTTTGCAATATAATCTTTTTTCTGACAGCTTGACAAAAATAAATTATAGATTTTTTTTTAACTCAGTGTTACTAAAAAAATTTTCTCTTCTAGACATATTAAGCGTGTTGCATCTTTCATGATAGCCCAACGGCTATTCTGACATCGACAAAAAATACTTTCAATGAAAAATAAACAAGTCAAACAGAGTGCAATGGAATTGCTAATCAAACTGACAGACTATCACTTGTCAAAAAATAGATTGTTATTGCTGTATGAATTAATATCCTATTTTACTTTGTAATAGCCATCCGTTCCTACATATCGTTAAAATAACTTTAATTAATTATATGTATTACTAAAACTAACATATATTAATGCAGAGGGACTAAGTTGCCATAAATGTGTTCAGAATAACTTATTTCTTTTTTTTTCAACAATTTTAATTCAGAGAATGACCTTAACAAGACAAAAGACGTCACGCTTTGGTTTACGAAAAACATTTGACATATGTGTTACAGATTATAAAACAGTTTCACACTAGCGCAGTTTGTATGGTGTGTGTTACGGATCGAATTCAGCAAAGAGGTTTTACATATGAAATCAGTTACCACGCCGCTTCGAGTACGGTAATAAGAGTCATAAAGGCAGCATTATTGTGTTTGCCAGTATTTGATAAACGAGCACGGGTTAACAAACAATTTTGCATATCGCGGGAAATCGCTACTCACGCTTGGTCGGCAAGATTTAAATTTCGAATTTCGTGTCTTTGTTGTTTTTTTAATATTTTATTACCAGCCAGTATTATTTTTTAATATTGTTTTAAAGTGTCACTTTTATTTCTTTGAGTTGTCTTTTCTTAGTTTCCCATGCTATGAGTTCAGTAAAAATTATGTGTATACAAGAACATGTATTCACATACGCATGTCGGCATCCGACAGACAGACAGACAAAACAATGCTGAGGGCCCGAGGTACGGACACACCCCTGAGAAATAGTGACGTTACTTTACCGAGTTGTCGATAGTTCTAGTGATGTACCTTTAAATTTTATCGTTATTATTAAGTGTATCAATTTAAATTATTATTTATTTAAACAAATACTTAACCTATAATTTGACGTTTCCAATTAAATAAGTTTATAACTTAACGACTAAATCTCTTAAGATGATGTAATTGAATCTAAATACTGACATTTAAATTGAAAAAAATCGTTGCTGGCTGTTATTTTATTCATATACAATAATTAAAAACTTGTCTTACTTGTATACGTAACGGTAATCGAATTAATAAAAACCAGTATATACGCGTATCACAAAAACTATAAGGTCAACTAAAAACGAAAAAAAAAAGCATAGAGATAATCATTTTTCGCTTTGAGTTTAATTTGCGTAAAATCTTTAATTGTTTAAACAATTATCTTATTTTACACTTTCCAATGAATTAAGTTACATAGCTACAATCGTATTTAGTAATATTTTATTTTTGTGCCATGTATATTAAAAAAAGACACATGATTTATAGTTTAAAATTCAAACTTCTAGAACATAAGGTGATTTAATTTAATCTGAATATAATGCGAAAGATATACC
>NW_013525269.1:1312683-1352122 GCF_000836215.1 Papilio polytes | reverse complement strand
TACATTGTAAGCGCATCTCTGAAGGCTGCTCGGCCGCTCCGCCCAGAGTCCGCCTACCGAAAAACCGAGCACAAAACGAGACAAATAAAAAATAATAAAAAAACCCTTCTTCAAAAACATTTATCCATCGACATAAAAAACACTTTCTGTTACGCCGACGAGGTGTGGACGACCAGACGGACGGTTCATCGCGATTTTGTATTCGACTAGCCGTTGCTCGCGACTTCGTCCATGTAGAATTAACAAAAATTTTTATAGCCTATATTACTTGCAGATAAATTACCTTTCTGACGGTGAAATACTTTTTAAAACCAGCAAGGTAACTTTTTAGATTATTTCAATATATACAAAATATAAATCATTCCTCTTTATTATATTAGTATTGATGACTTTATTGATTTGCAAATATATGCACTTATAAAATTTATCGATTTATGATATGCATTTAGACAACACTCTCTGGGCCAGCGTGGTTGACTAAATGCTCACCCCTAACTTTCGGTAGGACAGATAAGAGCTAGTTACTAGTATTTGTTGGGTTTTAAAGTTACCATTTATTTTATCCTCACCTTGTGATTTAGGGTAAGTTGACTTAAGTTTTAACGGAGAAAAACTCAAGTTAAGAAGTTCAGAAACGCATTTCATGAAGTTATCGAACCATAAACATTAACGAATGGTTAAACGTAGCTGGGAAACCGGCCAGTACTAATACAACGTTTAAAAACAATGAACAAACAAATTAGGGTACAAAATAAATAACTTATACTGTAATTATTTATATTTCATTTGACGTCTTTGTCCGTTAGTATGTAAATAAACTATAAAATATACCGTAATTATAAATCGTTTAAACAAAAATCTCTCGTCTACTTATCCCGATGAGGTGAATCTGACGAACGAGCGTTTTGTAGTGAAGGAAAAAATAAAAAGCAAACTCCCGATGCTCGCGTCTCAGGGTATTCGAATTTTAAATTTTATAATTACTTTCTACGCTTCTAACTATCTTATTTTCTTTTAAAACTGTGAATGAGTATGCAGATCTGTTGACGTATC
This sequence comes from Papilio polytes, assembly GCF_000836215.1. NCBI lineage: Eukaryota > Metazoa > Arthropoda > Insecta > Lepidoptera > Papilionidae > Papilio > Papilio polytes. Next base: position 1,351,069 of record NW_013525269.1, on the reverse strand, counting down.
AACGATTACCATTTTTACGTTATCTGTACTGCCGTACTCGTCGTTAAATATTTGATGACATTACAAAGGGGACCTCAGTTATGAACTCGTATGTATGTAGAGATTGTCTAAACAGATTCTTAGGTGAAAATAGAAGGCTACAATAACAGTTTTCCATATTAAACGATTTCTTGATTATTCCCTTTCAAAACAGCTAGACAATAACTACAATTTTTTTACTATATCAGTCACCTTGCTATATTTTCATGAATAATTCTAACAGTATTTTGTTGCTAACTGTACTTGAAAATACGTCTATTTTGGAACCAGTGATGGCCTCGTAGACCTTTGGGGGTGTGTCGTATTCTTCGCCTTAGGAACCCTTTTGACTCTAATCTGATCCCAATCTTAATTCTTATTTTGAAGAGAACGTAATGTCACATAAAAAAGTGATTTGTAACGTTCAACAGTATAACAACGTTTGAAATATTGTGGTGTCACTAAATCTGTTAATAAACTTTTAAAATGTATTATTTCGAGTTGAAATAATTGAAAGAGTTGTTACATGTATTTACACTGACGAAATAGTTGTAAGTTTTGACCGAAAAAACCTTACATTGTTGTAGAATAGTGTCAAGAATATTTTAGTAAAAGATAGTTTTGTTAATTTATTTTTACTATAATAGATTAATTGTACATTCATTGGTTTACACCAAGTATTAGTTGGACTAATCAATAGTATGGTGACACATAATTACCAATAAAAAAAATAGACGTTTATAATTAGATATTCAAAGTACTTGTGAAGCCGACTGTACCGCACGCGTGCCGTCCGCTCGGGGCGAGAGTTTTTCTACGAAAAACGTTAAAATTTCAACGTGAGGCAATAATTAAAATGAAAGAACGTGTTATTAGACATTTCTTTCGACCTCCGGCGTTCGGGAACAGTTGTCCAATAGCTTTCTATAGCTACAAGATTTCTTCAGTCTACGGATATATTAGTATGCAAATAATAGTTCAACGAGTGGAATACGTCTCGCTAGTCGATTTCCTATGATTTATTGACCATGATGTTAAAGAAAGTTGTTGTTTTTGTTGATTTAAAACAACCAGGTATCAGTTAGCGTTGATACGAAGTAATCAGTTAATAAAATATTATTGACTCGTAATGTTACAAATGCGGAAAGTTTAGATGGATGTTTGCTAGAGTTTGTAGCCTAAAAGGCTGAACGGATTTCGATGAAATTTGGTACAGTTGTAAAATATAGTCTGGAAGAACACATAGGCTCACTTTTTCAGTTCCATGCGAACGGAGTCGCGGGCGAAAGCTATAAAGATGAGTTATAAATTTAAATTAATATAGAAATATCAATAAGGATGTTTGTCTAAAGTATAAAATGGCGGGAAAATTGTTAATTAGAATGGTTAAGATGGTAATTGACAATCACTTGATTTATGCAACGTCTTTAGTTGATACTATCCTTGTTACGAAATATATATTTATTAATTTTATTAGGTACAAAGTAATCAGTAATTTCAAATCACTCGAAGTGGTCATCCTTCACAAATTTAACAACCCAAAGAATGCGTTACGTAATATCGTTAGGCTAACTTTTACTGACTTGCCTTGATGTTGTGTTGCAAGCAAGTCACGCAAACATCACCAGCCATTAAGAACCATCTTTCAAAGATTCAGAGAACACGAGAAATCTCTGTTTGATTTTAAAACTATGTATAAAGTCTGTTACAATTTATTATCCTTGGAAGTTAACGTTTGTTTATTTGGAGAACATGAATCTTATGTTGTACCTACTCTCTATCTCTGTCTCTCTCTCAATCTTTGTGCATCTCTTTCTTACTCTGGAGTGTCGCGACCTATCACCATGTCTGTAAAGTACTAGGCTTTCATAAATCACGACTTTGAATCAAGAGGCGTTGGAGCCAGGGATGACATTACCAGGGCTTCATGTGTAATTCGTCAGAAGATAAAAATAATCCTTTCTTTACCAAATCTTCTATGATCGTCCAAATCCTATTTGTTGTCTTGTTTTGTTTTGTTTCACAATAATTTATAATGCATGAAATGTATTGTTATGTATGGATAAGACTTGTTAATTATTAAAAAATAGCCACATGTTAATCTGTAGCGTTTCGTGCTTACACTAATATAATTTTACGTTTATTTAATTACCTTAACTGTCGGTCAATTAGGATGTTTGTGCTGAACTTGTGTGGTAAATATGCTTTCATTTTTGTATGTTTCACACATAATGTTTTAGTGAATAATTATTTGAGTGTTTCGATTTGATTTAATAACAGATATCGCAACAGATGTTTTATTCATTTATTTATTTATCTATTTATTATTTATTTTAATGTATTAAACGTTTGCCACTTAGCACAAATGCTGATCTGTGGATATAATTTGGATTAATATACTCATGTTTTAAATTTATACAAAGATGCAGTTGCATGTACAAATATTACAGTCTTTTTTTTAAATTTACATAATATTGTTTTTACTATTTGCCATAATAGTTTATTTCTAAATTTAAAAACTGAATATTTTATGTACATTTACATATTGTATAGGATTTTTTTTTAAAATTCACACGTGTGTTTGAAATGACATTTAGAAAAAAATCAATATGAATTAGTTACCGTGTAAACAAAGAAAAAAATATGTATTACAAATCGAAGGTTATGTATTACTAATGAACCGTTTTGAATTAATTGTTTTATTTAGTAATCTAGTTAACACGAGCGCCCCTAACACTTTTGTCTTGTGAATTTATGACCCCATTTAGTATAGATAAAATTAAGTTTAGAGTGACCAAAAACACGTGATCTGTCGGACAATAGGGTCCATAATTTCCTGCAATATAAGGTTACTTTAAAAAAAGTTGGTTATAAAAATAATATTGTTTATGGTTTAACAAGACTATAACAGCGTTACAAAATATTAGTACAAATTTTGCTTATACTCAGTTTATTCCTAACATTATACCGCGTGTATTTGTAAGGCTGTAAAACTATAAAAATAAATTATATCAGCTGACATTCTTCAATAAAATGTATACAACGATATTTGTTACACGTCAAAATACAAGGCTGATAAACATAACCTAAAAACTTCGCGTGCTAACATCATGCGACCTACGAAAGTCAATGAAGTTATAAAACAAGCGAACAGCCGCCGGGGCAATAATTTATATAGGAATTGTTTCGCAACGTCTGCACATGTCTCTACCAATTGGTATTGAAAAAAAAAACATAAGAGAACACACTTAAAACATTGAATTACTGAAATTATTTCATGTCACGCTAATCTAGCAATAAAAATATACGCAGAGCTAATCCTAAAATGTAAAAGAACTTAAAAACAGTTTCCTACCGATGTTACATAAAATAACAAGTAAAAAACACTAAAACCAACGGCCTTCGTTGAACGGGAAAACTAGGAGAAATCACGATACATTTGGGAAACTATGATTCAGTGTGCATTGGAAAAGCGACCTTGCCGTTCTCAACGTTGAGCAGGAAACGTATGTCGGAAGGCATAAATTTACGGTTTAATTTCCTCTACACGATATTAACGGTCAGCATAAAAAATGCTGCGTTTTTACTTAGTGCTCGCGTGTCGAAATGTTTTATTTTATTTTTCTTACGGCTGTCCGCGATTCGGCCACACGACATCAATTTCAGAAATGTGTAAAACTTTGACACAGTTTGTGTGTAATTCAGTTAATTCTTATCTCGAATTAAAGTGACACGTCCGATAAATTGAAAATTACGACGCGGAGTTTGTAATTAAAATTAATTTTGACCGACCCGAATTGATATCTTCAATTTAAATCTTCGTAGAGAACTGTTAATGAAATTTGCTTTAATTACTCAAAAACGAGCAAACCGTCAGACTTGAACACAAATGTATACAAATAAATGTCTGATACATTTAAGGTACCTGTGTCTGTCAATTACTGTTACTTACTAAAGTCTGTTATTCCAATGTTACAAAACTAAATTAATATTTAAAATTAGCTGTCGCCTGTGATTCCGTACGCGTGGAATTTAAAAAAACAAAACCGAGTAGATTATGTGTTCTTCCAGGTTATACTAAATTTCATCGAGATACGCTCAGCCGATTACGCTAGAAACTCTAACAAACATTCTATCCACCTAAACTTTCGTATTTATAATATTAGTAAGATTACCAACATACTATGTATTATTAGACAGGACACTACCAACGCTCACACTAAGTTACCAGTAGGAACTAAGAAAAAAAGGTACCAATCTAACAAACACGTTCACTTCCTCGTACTGTTTATTATTATTATATTTACTGTTTATTATAACATATTAGAATTTTTCAGTAAAATGTCCGCTCTATAATTATTTTCAAACATTTCTTTCCTATTTTCTAAATAGACATTTCTATATTTAGTTAACTTTTGCAAAGTAATATTTGTAACCAATATTTTATTGATAAAATTTTAACCGTCATTACGTAGCGTGTTAAAGAATTCACACAGGGTAATACAAGCGAGGGCTTCATCAAACATTTAACTACATATGACGCGTTTCCAACGATACTGCATTGACAGTATTGTGACGTTACACCATACAACTCCGAACATGTTGGTTGTAATAAACACTATAAGTTAATAATTAAATTGTCAAAAGTATTCCTATTTTAGCTAGTTAATTTTGATTTTGTTAAGAGCGGCTCATATCTAAATTATCGCACAACTGTTTTGCGATTGTCGATTGTTTCGCAGCCCTCAACTGTTTAGTTGCAAAACTAAAAATCGAGTAGTGTGTGCCTCGATATGATCTCATAGGAATCAAAGCGAGACTAAACTGTGCGATAGTTTAGTCATAGGTGTGTGCAATCTTAGCAAATAATTATTATTAGTCTTTGTGAATTAGGTAGTTTATTTTGAAATTATTAGGTCTTCGCTTAGTAGATACTTCGAACTGTTAAGTAAAAAAAATATCTTAAAAGTATGAAACAGTCCCTAATAAAAATCCTATTTTCACACCTCCAAAATCAAAGTAATTTATATCATGACATAATAATAGGGTAGACAACGGGGAAAGTAAAAAGAAAAAACTTACACAATTTCATAAGAATGTAACAGTCGATAAAATGACACACAAAATGTGTGAATAATGAATACCTTTGCCGTAAGTTTTCATTGCTTGTAACACCTTTCCAGGAAAACATTGCTGTCTCTATTTTTTCAAAAGAGAAGAGGGAGATAGACTTCACAAGGAGCTCACACATTAATCTTTACTTCTTTACTAATATTATAAAGAGGAAAACTTTGTATTTTTGTATGTATTGAAATAACTCAAAAACCACTGGACCGATTTTAAAAATTCTTTCACTATCAGAAAGGTCATTTATCTGTGAGTAACATAGGCTATATTTTATTATTACTAATGTTTAGGAACTATTAATAATAATGGATAAAGTATCTAAGTTATAAAATACTCACCATCTTTAGGCGGACTGGCACATTGCGGAGCGTAGGACCCTATATGATAACCATAAGTGTTTTGGTGCATAGGTGGGAAAGGATAGCCTAAGGACCTAGGACTGGGGAAGCCGGATGCCTCATGAGGGTTCTGTTGACCCCCAGGGCTTCCAAAATGATGGGGATGTTGATATCCACCTTTAAACGGTCCATAGCCGTGTTGTTGTAACTCTATGAAGGCGGATTTTGAGGATACGTTTGTTGGCGTCGAGTTAGCCGAGTTTGAGATATCGTGGGGAGTTTGCGAGCCTCCCAGGTGGTGGTGCTGATGCTCCAGTGCCTCCTGGGTGGTCATCGCGGGCTGCGGGGTCGACGGGCCCCCCCCGTCCGATGACTGGGGAGGCCCAAAGGGATCTGTGAAACTCAGGTTGCCGGGTTTGTTGTTTGGGGATTGAATTCGGGTAATTTTGAGGGATTTCTACTGCTCCTTTTGTAGTCAGCCGCCGGCCGAGCCTGCAATAAAAAAAGACTTGAATATATTAGTTGCTTAATTAAATTTTTAAGATACATGTAATAAATAGGAGAGATTTGATTACTAAGCTGATTTACTAACTTCTTTCGCCATTATAACAAAAGTAAGTAAGTACATTATCACTAATGGTATATTTTACATCAATAGGAATGGTATGAGACGTTCTTTGATACCCAGGCAAAGCTGTGGTCTTCTAGATTCTTAGTTGTTGTATATTAAATTAAATAAAGGAGTTTGCGTATTTATTTTCTTTCCAACAATAATACGCGAACACTGACATCCGTACTCAGCATACCTTGATAGCGACCGATGATGCGTAACAGTTGTAGGTATAAAAAAATTTAGACATTTCGAAAGGCGGCCGCCCACTCCCACGGGGTCACGAGAGTTCGTTCGGTATATTGTAAGTTTTCTGGAAAACAATTTAGCCGCCGACACGGTCAATTGATCCAATGAAGTGGCCTTAACCGGTCGATGAGGCGCACGGGCGGCGCGGCTCGTGTGGCCAACAAAGCTTTATAGCTAGAATTTGGAGCTTTTTACAAACTTTTTATTATTACACGGTTTGAATTTTAGATTCAATTTTTTAGTAAGAGTAATGTTTGCATGTTTGAAGTTGCCCTAATGATCGCCGAACTTTGAAAGAAGATAACACATTCTTAAGAAAAATGCTTCCATGCAAATTCTTCCTCTCAATTCTTAATATCTAAGGCTTTGCTATCTAAAAAATTAAACGGAACTTAGTATTTGTCATATTTACGGGATAATAATCAAAGCTGTATTTTTATAGTTATCAATAAACAAAGAAAACTCTAAATAAATCACTCAAAGTATGAATTAAACATCAAAATAAAGAAAATATAAAGTTTATCTAAAAACTTCATAAACTTCTAAATGGAATTTAAGAACTTTGACTTGCCTTAAAGCTCGTTGACTATTACTAGCATACGATAATCTTAATATACAGGATGTTTTTATAATCGTTTACACATTTCTTTTATTAAAAAAACTAATTGGGTATCGCCTCCAACATAATCCCATTCAAAGGACCAATTCTTTACTCGACTAACCCGAGAAAAGTCGGAACATTAAAACAAATGACCCCGAAGAATTGAAACGAATATAAATAAATAAAAAAACCTTTTTCGGCAAGATCTTTGTGTTAATTACAACATCTGTTAACCCTTTCACTCCTACAGTTTGTTCAATTAACCGTCTCCTTTCATCATCGAGTCCTTTCTGGTCTCACATCTCTCGACGGCGCCTACAAAAGGTCGGGTCAAATCGTTTTGTTTTTTTTTTTGTTTGTTTACGTACCCGATGATTGTTGCCAGTAATAATAATGTTTAGGAGTCAACTAATTGGTGTAAATTTTTATTGAAAATTATTATTGTTAACTTAATTCATTAGTATTTAATAATTGCACGTTATAAATTAATCGATGTTTTTGTAGAATCGATTTTATAATTTTTATAATATTTACAGCAACATAAAGGAGCAGTCTAAAACATCGGTAAAGAACAATTTTGCTCAACCAAGCTTGGCTTTTGTTTTTTCTGAGAACTGGCACTACTTCTTTCTAGAAATGCTAACACTTGGCCAGAACAGTTGGACAGTAGGCCTAGCATGGACAGTATGGACACGCTGGTACCAGATATGTATTATGCCAATTGAACTGTACCCTTTAAGTGTGAATGAGGCATATTGTTCAATCGATTTTGCTCGTTTTCGTCCAAAAATAAAAATAACATGATTAACTTTATTTTAAAGGTTAGCAAGAAGACAGTTTTAAATACTACAAAAACAAAACAATCTTACTAATATTACTAGCTGTTCCCGTGCGGCTGCATTTGTTAAATTATCAGTTGCAAATGTCAATATGATATGACATGATGACAAACCATGTCAACCTTTATTCCTTAATGTTGACAGCTTATAGTTTATGGTCTCTTTCCCACATGAGGATTTTTTTCCAATTTAATTATCCCCAAATTCAATAGCGTAAAAAAATATAGCCTAAAGCGTGTCGTAAATGTAGGGCTTTTTATTAAAGAGAGAATTATTCAAAAATATGCTGTGATTGCAGACATCTTACGTCACAAAGTAGTGTGTGTTTACGCTTTATTATATTAGTATAGAAAAAAGCGAAAGTTTGGATGGATGGATGTTTTTTAGCGTTTAAAGCGTAAACTGCATAACAAAACTCAATTAAATTTAATATTAATTTATAGGATAGTCTTGAAGAAGAAATAGGCTACTTACTTTTGTTTTTTTAATTCCACGCGAATGTAGTCGCGGGCGAAAGTTAGTATTATTATTGTTAACTGCTTAGGTCATGGAAAGTATAGAAAGCTTTGGAGTCGTTGATGCGAAACGGAAGGGCCCCATGAGAACGCATGAAAAACTCTATAAATAATTGTGAGCCCATAAAATACTATTAAGTATTCATTAGAGACAGCTCGAGTCAATGGTTCACTGGACTTGTGGATTGAATACAAAGTTTACTATTGTTTTCCAAGTCCCATGTCTAAGTTTTTGATGGTCTTAATGAAAATGATTATGCACACATTTGTAGTTCCGTACACTCGATAGAAATCGCTTAACGATATTATATTGATATATATGTATATATACGTTAATACGGCCACTGATAATTTCTATAAAATCATAGATCAAAAAGCATCTAGACTTGGAATTAACTACCAAAGAAGCGAAAGAACAATTTTCTGTAGAATTAATTCCTATCTCAGTCCGTATTTCAGTCTATCTGTCTGCAAGTACAAAGTTATAGGTACTAAACGGCTGGACCGATTTTTACGTGATTTTGACTAAAAGGTACCTGATGAATACTGGAATATTATAGGTTACGATTACGTTAAAATAAGATTCGTCCATCTTTGCTTTATTTCACTGAGTTCAGCCTCTTTAGACAAAGTGACTTTCGATTAGCGGTATGGCTTGTAAAACAAAATGTGTCAAAATACGTGAAAAGCACGTGACTTATCGAATGTTATTGTCAGTTCCATTCATTTCGATCAGTATAGCGATAATCAAAGGACACTTTGTCTTAGAGGGCTGATTTATAGTCCCATCTCTTGTTTATATCAGTTGTGTTACATTAGTCTTTGGTAGTACACGTACGATGTACTAAAAAGTTACTCGGCACTGTACTAAAAGTAACGTTACCAAACGGCTTCTGTTAATCAGACATTTGGCACTTTTAGTACAGTACTACACGATATCGGTGTTCGCCTCTTCGTTGTTTGATTTGATTGAATATTTGCTAGATTGAAGCATCCACCTTTAGATAATAAGAATCAAAAGTGGATAAAATTTTTTTTAACTTAAATTTATTTTCGCTAATAACATATGTTTGACCCTACTTAAAATTTGATGTGAAGTAATATATAAACCTCGTTATATTGTATTCATGTTATTGTTCTCACAAATCTGAAGTACTAAAGGTACTAAAAGTGTACTAGTACGGTGCGCACTTGTAGATGTCCGATTAAGCCCAAGACTATGTTACACATTTCTCTAAATCTCTGTTTAAATATGAAAAATAATAAATTAACTCTAAGACAACGTCTGCCAACGTCTTGGCTTGGCGTGACAAAACAGACAAATGAATTGCATGCTACAAGTTTTTAGAAAAACTCACTTCTCTAGTATTAATTAGTAAAGACAATAAAACTTCGTGAATAATCAGGTTATCGCGTGCGCTGAGTTTACGATCGAAAATATTAAAAAAAAAATACTGGATTAGGCACGGTTTCTATACGAATCTTTATGGACACCGCTCACCCGGGCCGGTTTGTTTGATGTTTTTTTTTATCAATCTACGTCCGTTTTGTACACGAACTTGTTCTTTCCAAATTATTATGTTATTCGTTTATATCGTAAATGTACTGAAATCACGAGGCAAGTGGAGACGAGATCTGTTAGTAATAGATATGTCGTCTTTCCATACATTTAATCATGACAGTTCTCCTGACGGCACTGGACCGGGCATTGTGGCAAACAATGGGGGAGGCCTACGTTCAGCAGTGGACGACCTATGGCTGACAATGATGATGATGAGTTCTACTGGTGATGGCGTGGAACTTCTATATTTATTCAATGAATACTATTAAATATTCGTACTATCGAATACAGTAATGCGACTAGTTGTCTAACAAATTTCATGCTAACATTATAAATACGAAAGTTTAGATGGAAGGATCGATGTTTGTTAGAGTTTGAAACCTAAATTAGACGGATCTCAATAAGTATCATACGTGTAGAGTATGTAGAAGAATATATAGGCTACTTTTGTGTTTTTTAATTCCACGCAGACGGAGGCGAAAGATAGTTGAATAATAAGTTGAAGAGATAGAGTCAAACCCGTTGGTTATTTAACGATAAATCATTTAGCTGTTAAAAATCCAAAATGTAACTACTGGATTTATTTAATTTCAATACATATTTAAACTTTTGCTTTATCTACTTCCTTTCTACAGAAAATCAATACGCAATCCTTAAATACCATCTACCTCTATTACTCTTTAGGTTGAATATTATCTAATAAAAAGAACTAGACAGTTCTTACATAAAATGATATTATACTGATATCTAAATCTATGAAATATGTTATTAAAATAGTGCTGCTTAAAAATAACATCTAGAGATAAACCTATTATCAGTCGAGTACGTTTTATTTGTCCTCAAGTGTAGCGTAGTATTGTTCCGGACTACCATGAAGTACACTCATCGACATTATGATTACCATAACGGCAACAATAACGTAATTGTAAAACCACAACTGATTTCCTTTTGTAGTTTATCTATGCGTGAAATTTTCATAGCCTGTTCAAAGGGTAGAACAGGTCCGTCCAAAAGTAAAAACGGATGTCGGTTTATTATTTGAAAATTATTATTCCCGCAAAAATATTACCTAACCAATACTTTTATAGTAAAATAATACTCAACTAAATATAAAATGAGATTTTATTATGCGTTTAGGAGAATAAAGAGAAAAAAATCACGAATTACTACATTTTACTAGCTATTGCTCGCGACTTTGTCCGCGTAGAATTAAAAAAAATACTAAAAGACATAACCTACGTTACTCACTTATAACGTAGCTTTTTTATGGTGAAAAAATTTTTAGAAATCGGCCCCGTAGTTTTTAATTATTTCAATACATACAAAAATACAAATCTTTCCTTTTTATTATATCAGTGTAGATATATGCAATGTAAACAAGGTAAAAATAAACTATAATATTTTCAATTCATTGCGACATCGAAAATTGGTAACAATTCCGCGACGTCGCATGTCGATGGCGGCCATTTTGAATTTGTTGTCACCTCTATTGACAGATAGGAGTTACGCAATGTCGGTTGATGTTGACAATGGGAAGGGCGCGAAAGGTAAGTCTAATTACCGACTCGATTCCATGAGTCAAGTTATTACCAATATATGAACTAACTGATGCCCGCAACTTCGTCCGGGTGTTGAATTAATTAAAAAAAAAATCCGAAATTCAGTTATATATTCGAACTAAAAAGTATTTTTGAAAATATGACAAAAGAAAAATGTGCAATAATTTACTATTAATTTTGTTTTCACTATATTTTGCTGAACTTCTTTATAACATTAAATTATATGCCTTTAACAGTGCAGTAATGCAGTTTTCTTTATCCCTGACGCTGTTTTCAATCAAAAGGAGTTCTTTTTTTCTAAAATTAGTAAACAATAAACATGCTTCCTTCGATTTATTCCATTCAATTTCATAATCTTTTCTTTTTAATTATTGGAATTCTTAACAGAGAGAATGAAGTCGCCAGCAACAATTTGTATAACTAAATTTTAGCGTCGGCAAACATTTAATGCCAATATAAGCTTTTTGCATTTATCTGTAAACAAACGTATTACATATGTATTGCTAATTAAATACATATTTGTTGGCTCTAAACACGCACACCGATTCCTTGAAGATATGCACCTGTCACGAAATATAAAAAGTACATTATTCTTTCAGTGTTGCCGCTTTTTTTGCAACTTCGTATATCATTGAATTAGTAATTAATAATTAGTTTATTGAATATTTTATCCGACTTTTATACACTTTACTGATTCAAAGTTGATTACAAGCTTTAGCGTAAAATGGAATTTTATAGAATTGTCTTAATATTAGAAGTGGCCTGCGACTCCATCCGCGCGGGATTACAAAAAACAAAAAGCCTAGCATATGTGTTCTTAAAGACTACTCTATAGCAGAATGCTCTATATCTATGCGAAATGTCATCGAAATCCATTCAGCAGTTTAGGCTACAAACTCTAACCGTCCATCTAAACTTTCGTATTTATAATATTAGTAAGTAAGATTACATATTCTGTGACAACTAATATAAAAATCTTATAAAAAGAGAAGACTATCAAGGTAGTCATATCATGCTTCGTACTTCTAAAACGTAATTAAAATAAATGTCACGCAAAACAAGAGATGTAATCAAGCTGTCACAGAAATCACTCGCATTGTACAAATCTTTGCAACAAACAAAAGAACACGATAACAATCTAAATTACAGCTGACACAACGAGAACTCCGCGACCATATTCGCTACCTATATACGAATAAATTACCGTTAGCAATGCAAAATGCACTTTAGTCGTTGTCCTTCCCAACCTTCACATAGTATAAAACAGTCTGAAACTATAGCTTAGATCTTTGCTACGCAACGGAATTTGATGCAGTTTTTTTATATGATAAGATGGTAAACGAGCTATCAGCCTAAATTCGCGGAAGAAGAAAAGCGACTGCCCATAGACATCCGTAATTGCAGATGCGTTGCTTACCTTTAGTCAATGGAGGACACGCACATAAAGGGACATTTAGTTTTCCCGTACATCGCCTCCGTCGAATCCAATTTCCCTTTCCTTCTTTCATAAGAATAAGATAGAAAGGGAAAGAGACTAAAATTAAACCACGTACACTCATTAGACGAAACGAGGAATTGCTTCCTTCAAGCCTGTCATGCGAAGATTATTAAAGCGGGCTCTACCATTGTCAAAGATGATTCAAGAGGAAATCATTCACACCAAATTCAGATCTGTACAACGAAAACGTAACCATCGGTTTAGGCTGCCATAATGCTAGTATTCTTGCCGTCCTTGTCGTTCTCTTTTTAAAAAATAGAGACAGTTGTGTTTCGTTAGTGAGTAAACACGGTCTAACATTTAGTGTGGCAATGTTACTGCTGTTTAAATTCTAGATTGCGTCGGCTCGCGTGAGATACGTATCTGTTATCCTAACAGAACATACGGACGGAAAAAATGTGTTTCTTCATAGTAATTAACTTTCGTTATCGAGAATTGCTGTTTTCGTGTGGCTCTATCGCAACATAACAAATGCATACGAAAACGTATTCGATATGCACGAAACTTCGTTGAGGAATTTGTTTGTGCCTAACGTTGATTGAATGATTACCAACTAATCTATTAAGTATTTTAATCTTCTAGTTAATACTGAACAATATAGTTTTAGATAAATCTATGAAATATATACTTGTTCCTTTCACCTAAATCTCGTAAACATTCGTTAATTTGTAGTAAGAATCTCACTAATATAATAAACTTTCGCCCGCGGAGTAGCGGTAAATTAAAAAAAACAAAACCGAGTAGCCTATGTATTCTTCCATACTATCCTCTACGTCTATGCCAAATTTCATCGATATCTGTTCAACCGTTTAGGCTACAAACTCTAACAAACATCCATCTAAACTTTCTCCTTTATAATATTAGTATGAAATATGATAAGAATGTTTGGATAGATAGATGTTAACCAATTAACTCCAGAACATGCATGGATCTTAAGGAAATTTGGATAATATAGGGAGAACAAAGTCTGGAGAAACTCATAGGCTATTTGAAGTTTTATTAATTCCGCGCAGAGTTGGGACATTTACTTAAATAATTAAAATAAATTTAAATGGATGATCTATTCTATCTTAAAACTCTTGTCTAGACTACGAAAGAACTATGTTTAAAATAAAATTTTAATATTTCAAACATACAGCGAAGAACGTAACAATATTTATGAAATACATAAAAATGATTTCAAAGAATTCTTAAGGTCATATTATTAAAATAATCGTTCAGTAAAATTAACTTTAATATTAAAAGCTTACTTAACGTCAGTTATGTTTGTTTAATGCACTTTACATGATAACAATCTTATAATTATTTGTTTACAATCACATCGCAAGTCAAAGGAGATTAGTTGTTTATTTTTACATCAACATGTGACTGCAATTTAATTTACATATACGCAGTTAACGTTATACGTGTGTTGATCAACTTTGTGTCAGAACTGTCCGCAAACTTAGCGCAAATTTGCACCACCCGTTATGCCATTTAGCGCGGAATTAATAAAAGTAGCCTATACTCATCTATGTCCCCTTCAGTGAAAGTCCGGTCAAAATCGGTCTAGCCGTTTCGAAGATTACCCGGAACAAACGTGGCTTGCGGACAGACAGACAATTTTTTTTAAATGCAATTTTCGTTATCAGCAATGCAAATATATGTTCCAGAAATCTGGGATTTTTCTTTTGATATCACAGACAGTTCAATTTTATTATATGTATAGGTAAATATAGTAAATATAGGAGGATATAACACAAATTAGGAGTTTATGTAGATTTACGAATATACTTGTACAAAAATTGCTTCTCTTTTCTATTAAAAATTAGATAAGAAAAAATGTTTTTTAAGTGTTTTAGCAGTGTATTAAGAGACTGGTTTCTTTCGGCTGTTGCAATATTATCTTTTTAATAATCTTTTTATGTCATAGATAAGGTAACTTTTTAAAAATGTATTCAAAGTGTTGGATCAAACTGTCAACAATAGGCAAAAAAAACAAAACACTGACTCCGGAATGTAAACGGTTAAAAAATCAAATTCCATTCTGAATGCTTGACAGTCTTAGCATTCTTGCGAACGGAAAGATTTTGTTGGTAAAAAAATTGCTAGACCGATGGCGGGAAACTTTTATTCCCACGAACATCTATTTTATACTAAGACAATCCAATTGGCTTTCTATCTCGCTGTGACATATTAGAAGACGGTAATCCGTTATCATTTATTAACGAATAAATATTTACTAATTGGCAACTAACATGTCAATTACAACTTTAAAAATAAAACAAAAAAATTACAGTTCGTGAGTTAGTTAATAGTAATAAATCTATACATAAAATAAAATTGAAGTGTCTGTTTGTAACATCAAAAGAAAAAATCCAGATTTCGGGATGATAATGTATTTGCGTTGCTGAAAACGAATATCGCATTTCAAAAAATAACTGTCTGTCCTCAAGCCGCGTTTGTTCCGAGTCACGGCTGGGCAGATTTTAACGGAACTTTCCTTGAAGGGTAGGTGACATACAAGGGCATATTATATAAAGGACCCCTTCTAAAAGTCGGGCAATAAATAAAATAAAATACAAAAATCATATTAAACTTTTAAAAAAAGTTAGTTACTGTACAAAATTCAATGAATTTTTAACAAAGCCGAAAACAATTTGCATACTGGGAAAGGCGCACGAAAAATGACTGAATGACATTTGCCACATCGTCCATTAATCATCTGTGGAACGAGCGACCGCCATTTTGTCGTATTAACCTTACATGGTGGCCAGTTCTGTAATTGCGAATGATTGTAATTGTCCATCGCAACGCTGTCGATAGAGATGTCATTGTAATATACTAATAATAGAAAAAAACTAGCTATTGCCCGCGACATCATCTACGCAATATAAAGAATAAAAAATCCTATGTGCCCGTCTATGTCAGCTACCCTCCAGTAAAAGTCCGCTCGAAATCGACTCAGCCGTTTTGGAAATTACCCAAAACAAACGCAGCTTGCGGACAGACAGACAGACAGACAGGCAAAAATTTAATAAAAGCGATTTTCGTTATCACAAACGCAAATAAATCTTTCCGAAGTCTGGATTTTTCTTTTGATATTACAAACAGACACTCCGATTTCATTATATATATAGATATAGATATAGATAATATCAGTTAACAATAGTACTGATGAGAGTGCATTTCCACTGTCGAAAAACATGTCACAATTTTTTGATGGATGTTTGAATCTGATGTCTCTGATATGTAAAGAATATGGATCTGGATGTAATTTGAGCGATAGACGTTGCTATCGGTTGCTTCTGTCAGAAAATATGCAAAACGTACTATGAAATAGAAAATGGTATAAAAGCTATCATAATTTAGTTTCACTTATCGTCACATATCAGTAAAGTTTTTGGAGGAAAATCTTTATTACATCAATGATTTATTTGAATCTCTTTTGTTCTTACTGAATTGACAGATTTAATGGCAATCCGAGATACAGTAACTTGCGAACAAAGCGCATTTAAAGTCAAATACGTTATTCATTGCCGCTTTTGGATTAGGCTGTTTCAACTTTAGTCACTTATCCAGGTATGGATTCCACCCACTTTGTATTGTCACTTGACATACTTTGTATTGCATCCTGACTACAAAATAATACAGGTATCTTAATACTCTGGACTTAAAATATAAATGCTTTAGCCACGTATAGAAAGTGCATTGATTATACGTCTATAAATGTAAATTGTTGCGAATTGAAACGATTTGATAACTTCTTAACCATGTTTATTAATACAAGTTCAGACTTTACTAACCAACATAACCATAGCAAACTATTATATACCTATAACAATCAAAGAGTATCTTAAATCATAAAATCTGTCATAAATTAAAAAAAAACTTATTTTCAAAGGACATTTTACGTAACACTATTAGCTTTCGCCCGCGACTCCGTCCGCGTGGAATTAAAAAAATTGAGTATCCTATGTGTTCTTTATATCCTATGTATGCTACAAACTCTAACAAACATCCATCCATCTAAACTTTCGCATTTATAATATTAAGTAAGTATGAAGGTATGATTTTAACAATCAATCCTGATTACAATAATTTAAATTAGAATTTCCATCTATACTAATTACTAGCTGTTGCTCGCGACTTCGCCTGCGTGAAATTAAATAATAAAGCCTGTTACTCACTGACAACATAGCTTTTTATTGGTGAAAAAATTTTTGAACCAGTAGTTTTTGAGTTACATATGTCAATACATACAAAAATACAAATTTTCCTATTTGAAATATTAGTATAGATAAAGAGGGAATTTGTATTTTTTGTATGTATTGTAATAACACAAAAACTACTGGTCCGATTCCGAAAATTCTTTCACCATTAAAAGATTTTTAATTTCACGCCGACGAAGTCGCGACCTAGTAAATAAAACAAACGAAAATACATTTCTAGTTGTGATAATTTGACATTGACATTTAAAATTATTTGAACCATATTGAGAGAAATTCAGAATGCGTTGCTGTTTTGAAGCCATAAGTTTTTTTAAGTAGCAAAAAATATTAACAGTCTTGACAGTTATCCAATAAGTTTCCTAAGATCGCTTGTATTTATATATGTTTCTTTATTCAGTATCGCACCTGCGATTCTTTACATTTTTGGTGATTTTTATGACGGCTTTGACATTGTAGTAAAAGTGTACTATTTACGTCTCGCAAAAAATGTCACCATCGAATAAAAGTTACTTATTAAATTTTTGTGACCACTAAAAAAGAGACAATGACAATAAAAAAGACTTTGTAATGATAGAATTGTATTCAATGAATTTGTTAAGCTATTAAAATTCTTCAATGATTGCTCCGATCGTCGGCAATTTTCTTGTCACATGTCAAATACAACTTTATTCTTAAAAGAGGGATATTAGTACTTCTTTTAGTTATCTACATATTTATATCTATGCTGTTTCGACATATATGGTACAGATATTTCGTTTAGTACCGATGACAGTCATTTGTTTTACCGAAAGTTTTTTTATTAAATTACAATGTATTTCTTTAGATAAAACACTCAAAAAAGGTATTGCATTTTTTGGCATCTTTTGTCGCAATTTCACATTAAGATAAAGAACCGTATTTTGTTAATTAATGGTAAAATAGTTAAGAATTAAATAAATTTTTATACTAGAAGCATGGAATCACCGGAATTTGCCATAAAACGGAATCAAACGCTGCTCATACAGATCCACATTACATTGTTGTCTACTTTCAATTAACAGAGGTCGGGACGCACAGAAAGAGGACATTTCTCCTATCTTTGTGTCCCATACCTCGCATAGTTAGCATAAGTAGTGTTAGACAATATAATTGTAAGAACGTAATTAACTTAAAACACTCAGATCACTGTCCCGCCAGAATAGTGCGCTCTATTACGTCAGAATGACAGCTGTCATAGGGATGGGACGTCTATGCCGATGATCTAGGGTTGCGCCGATTTTCTTCCCAACAGTAGAGATGATATAATTTCGCATATTTCAGTTATAATTTGATCGTTAACAAGGAATAATTATATGCAATAAATCAATCATCTTAGATGACTGCAAATTCGTGAGATGAATATAAAACCCTAAACATTATAATAAACAGAAATAAAAATCATTGTTCCTTGGTGTTCATAAACTTCTGAATAGATTTAAGTAAAACTTTGGTATGACATTACCCTAACTTGGGTATCCACCGAGCCCCTCGGTAGGGACGTATAGTGATGATGATGTTCTGAGAAACTCGGATGAGGTTTTAGGTTAAAAATTAGGTAATATGGCATTACAACGTATATTAGGTTATGCTTGTAGCAAAATAATAATCCCACTGACAATTATTATAAATGCGTAAGTTTAGATAGATGGATGTTTGTTATAATTTGAGGTCTAAACGGCAGAATGGATCTCGATGAATTTTAGAACAGATCCAGAGAAAAGTCTGGAAGGACACCTAGGCTACTTAGTTTTTTAACACCACGCGGATAGAGTCACGGGCGAAAACTTTTATTGTATCTTCAGATACTTTACTAATATAAGAAAATGATAAGATACAAACAAATTACTATGTAAATTGCTTTACAGGTCCACAGTTTACGTGAATTAACCTAACCACTAAAACAACCATTTCTATTATTTATTAATACTGTAGAAAGAGGTTTGACGACGTATGTTTTATTAATTTGTTTCCGAGACTAGCTTTTACATTTGACCTTACTCGTCACTTAGAAAATTAAACAAAAACGTCGACATTTCAGTGAGATCAGATAAAAAATATTATTACCTAAAATTACTGCTATCTTGAAGTCATTTTTATTCTTTTAGTCAATTATTTACGGTAAATTCCGTACAATTATCAAAATATATCATGAATGTTGTTTTGTTTTATTAATAAATTGAACCATTAAATTGTAAAAATCGATTATCATAAAAAGAACAAACAAATCGATGATAAACTCGGTTATTCGGTTCGGGTCGCGACGTGAGCTAAAGTTCGTTAAATAATAAATTATTATCGATTAAAGTATGAAATGTGCTCTTTATCAAAAACCGGTGTTTTACGAAATAATAACTGTAATAAAATCGATTCAAGATCACTCATTGAATTTGTATTTAATAGTTATTGAGTTACGACAATCTACATTGGTTTATAATTAATTTATTATTTATAAAACACAATTAAAAGTTCATCGACACTTGTAAATTATACTAATCATCATAAAATTTAAGATACTGACGGCAGAATAGTAAAACGACATTTGAATATGTAACACCTTAAATAAAGCCACGTTTAAATTCTAAATTCATTTCTAATTTTGACATGTATCAGGTTGTAAGCGACGCTTACGAAGCGAAGTATTTAAGTTTCGTTTCAGGAACAATGGTCATTTTCACAAGGTATCGCTTAAAATATTCTTATATAGGTGTCTTTTAGATAAGTAACTTAAATCACTCTAAGACGTTGGTAAACATGAAATTCTCATTAAGAGCCCCATAAATGCTGCTTAAGAGACTCTTATATACATTTGTATAGTAAATAAATTAATCTGTACCTCTATATCTATACTTATATTATAAAGAAAAAAGGTTTGGATTTTTGTATGCATTTAAATAATTAAAAAACAACGAAGGATTTCAAAAATTATTTTACCATTAAAAAGGTACATTATTACTTAGTAACATAGGCTATGTTTTTTAAAAAATTTTAATTCCATGAGGAAGAATTCGAGCAATAGGTACCTGGTTTCTATGAAATAGAGAACGGGGAGAAGTAGATTGGAAAGAGAGTATGGGAAGGAAAAGAGAAATTTTCTATTCCAATCTATGAAAGTTAGATTTAGTTAGTGGTATATAATCTTATTAATGTCTTAACAAACTGTATGAAATATTACGCAACATTATATTAATGTTGCCATTTTACTTTTTAAATCCCAATCAATTAAGTATTAAAGTACATCTATACACAACAATCTCTATCTAATTTTTTTAATTGTTTCTAAATAATGTCAGTAATTAAAGATAAAAATTTATTTAATAGTGTAATAAGTATTTTTGACTGACAAAACTTTAAAAGAACCCTGTAATAACATTTACAGAACGCGAGCAGTCGCCAACAACTTCGTCTGTCTGAGGGACGCATTTTTATAAAACCACCAAATAAGTATACTAAATGAGGTGAAGCAATTTCGACAAGTTACAAAGAATTCTTCCGAATTAACAAAAAATGTGTATACGAACTCTCGTCCTCACTTCCTTTAGGGTACAAATTTAAAAAAGCTTTCCATAGTAGTAACAAATCACTAAACAAGACTTCAGCAATTAAGGCCAAGCGTTGATATAAGAAACGATTTTTTTTTTATATGGAAAAACTACATCTAAGTAAATAAAGTCGTTGAAATCTTTTTAATTGATAAACTTAATTTTTTACTAACGGCATATTTTCTTATTAGTTTCTTATTAGGCCTAGATTTTCTAATAAGCCAAATTTTAAATTATTTTATTGATTAAATATTACTTTTATTTCACTTTTAAATAACATTTATAAAAACTTATCGAATAATAATAAATAAAAGTTTAACTTACGGTATTTCCTTTAAATTAGACAACTGAACACCGCATCACTTTCTCACAAATTTATTTTTCGTTTTATTTACACCAAAATGTCACACAAAGATTGTTAATAAAAGCTTTAAACACTCGTCTTTAGCACTGTATTCTTGTTTTTTTTTTTCTAATACCAAGTTAGAAAAGTATTAGAAGTATATTTATGTTTAAAGAGTTGTCTTTGACATAACAGTGAAGGGGTAATCAAAATTATAACCGCCGATAAAGAGAACGGGACAGAATAATAGCAGATCAATTAACGATCTGTGAATTACGATTTCGCAATTACGTAGCACGTGGCATCATTTTTAAAATCGATTTTGTTTCGTACTCGCGTCGGATCTTATCGATTGTTAGCGATTTTTTTAAAACTTTCGTGTCACGTCACTGATGTCATTTTTGTAGTCACTTCAGTTTTATTTCTTCGATTGTATGATACGTAATTTAATCAATAGTCATGTTTTCGTTTACGGTAATCAAAAAATCACTCACGATCGGCGCTCGCTAAACGCGAACGATAACAGTCATCGAGGGCTTTCGAAAAAACGGAATCGTCACTGGCGGGAAAAAAAACCGAACACCGAACGCACACAAGCACAAAATACTGTCCAATTAAAGATAATGTTTGTGGATATTTTAATAGCGTTCCCCTCCGAAGAAATCCGACACAACCAACTCCCGTTGAATTTAAACACTTAATGATCGGTTGGAGGAAATTGTCCGAGAAACGAACGGCCCAGCAGTATCGCGTTCTCTTTCTGTTTAGTGATGATCTATGCCGCATGTATGAGGAGCACGGCGCTAGTGTCGACCGAGGGGCGCGGCTAGCTCTGTGGGGGCATGATCTATGGGCGGGATTCGTTTTCCATTGGTGTATTGCTATGGCGCGATTTTTTTCGTTCGTGGGTGCGGAGCGCGCGGGTTGGCACCGGGGGATCGATCGCCGGCGCCTGGGTTGCCATTATATTTTTTATGGGTATTTTTTGGCGTTGCACTGCGCTTCGGTAACCTGTTATAGAGACCACGCCCAGCCGGCTCGGTTGATACGTGCAGAGAGAAGAACAACGGCTATCAATCCAGACTCCGGCCGTAGGCTTTTCGAGTTTCTTTTTTTACGGAGTGTTTTTTTTAATCTGTCGTGACTGGTGCGTCTTCGATTTTTGTGTATGGTGTCAGTTTTCATTGTTAATAAAGGAAGTGGTATATATTGTACATGGTACATAATAGTAACTCAACAATGGGTACGTCAGTTGTATGCAAAGTTAGGTCATATACATAGAATATGTTTGTATCGCTGCAGTTCAACCAAGCGCTATTATGATTTTCTTTAAATCGCAAGGTACATATAGCTCAGTGGTGAAGTGCATAATGACGGTTGCAATACGATTCTCACCTCGATTACTTAGAAATATGTAGACTCTTTCTTAAAAAAATGATAGATATAGTAACTATAGTTTAAATTTGTTCATCTCCCAGTGTTGCATTTAATGTGTCTCGATGAAATCTTTAAGTCCGTTGGTAAATGTTGATTGTCTATCCATTTGTACAAAAGAGATAACAGAATTAATCAACATAAGACTTAAGTTATACCTGAGTATAGACTCAAGTTTTTTAATTTATTTTATTATGACTGTACAAATGAATTAAATGTAGTCGTAGATAATTTTAATAAACGTATAATTCAATAGTTTTATAATTCAAATGTAAAATATACCATAATATTGAAAACTACTATTATAAAGAAATAATTAACTGACATATACGTATACTTGAAAATACAATTTAATACATAATTTGAAAAAACCTAACCTGTAACAAAAAAAACTTGCATATTTTTACAGTAGGTATATATTTAAATTGTCACTATCTTTAATACCTACAATTAGTATTTCCATTTTTTATCTGTGTTAATTATCTACCATGTTTTTTAATAGTTCACAATCAAAAATATAAAATTGCAATAACAAATATTTGTTAAGCGAATTAAATGTATTATATTTTTTTATAGTATTTGTCGTGTTTATTCTAAACCATTATCCATCCCTTCTTCCTTCTTTCTAATCAACACTATTTGTCGCCAGTAACTTTTTGAGCGAATTATTAAAAAAAAAAATAGTTGCCTATGTGTTCTTCTATGTTCTACATCTATGCCATAATTCTACGAATATGTAGTAAGAAGCATCTATCCATCTAAACTTTCGCATTTATAATTTTTATAAGAATAAAGATTAGATTATTATTAATTAAGATTTGATTTAAAAATGGAGAAAAATCCGGTAGTCTATACTAATGTTATAAAGAGGAAAGATTTGTATTTTTGTTTGTATTGAAATAACTCAAAAACTACTGGACCAATTTAAAAAAAATACCATTAAAAAGCTACGTTATTAACATAGGCTACATTTTTATTATTTTTCAATTTCACACAAGCAAAGTCGAGAGCAACTAGTATACCTAATATAAATTGTGTAGTCAAATGAGGTTATAATAGGTAATTGTTTAAACTACGAACCCTAGAACTCAATTATGCAAGTAAAGTAAATGTCTTCTATGAAATTCAGTGCGTTGACCAATTCCACAAGATCTCCGATTTTATTTACAATATCGCTAGTAAAATGAAAACGTATGCAAATCAAGCATCAGTCATTATCCTGATCCATCAGTTTTTTTACTTATCTACTAGACACGGCCTAATAACTTGAAACTTCATATAAATATCATTATTTCCCCTACATTATCCTACTCCCATAGGGTTAGCGACCGGGTTTTCGTCCTCCTCATAACTCTATCATCCGTCATCTCAGTCACTCCCTTCTTGATCATGTCACCTTTGACGCAATCCATCCGTCTCTTTCTACTGCTGTACATCATACTAATATTATAAATGCGAATGTTTAGATGGATGGATATTTGTTAAAGTTTATAGCCTAAACGGTTTTCAATGAAATTTGGTATTGATATAGAGGATAGTCTTGAAGACAACATAGCACTTTTTTTTAATTTTACGCATACGGAGTCGCGGGCGAAAGCTAGTACGAGTATAAATATGTAACAGCGTCTTAAATAAAGCCACGCATAAACTCCAATTTTTTTTAAATTTTGAAGTCTACCGGATTATAAATTTGTATATCTTCACAAATTTATACAGATTTAAGATTATTCAAAAGACGAGGTAACTCTTTTCTGGATTTTCGAAATTATAGAAATGGCGACATTCACCCGTGCACTGAAATATTGCAGTATTATATAACATTGTTGGTTTCCTAAATATACCAACTTCCATATGATTCTTGTAGGTCTATAGTTTAAAGATGTTGATAGCATACTTCAATTGACAGCTGTTGACCTATAGGAGACGGTTACGATTAATCAATAAACAATTACAAGCACCCTCTACATATGACATTAAATACCACTAACTTATGTCAATCAACGTTATATTAACTAGTTAACCGGTTATTTTATAACGCTATAAAATAACACTGGCCGTAATTACATTTTCTTTTTAATGCAACGATCCGTTTTATAACCTTTTTTGTAGAAGCACTAAAGAACGTTATTTAACATAGAAAAAATGTTTTCCTTCTTCCTGTCCTATGTAATACAACTGTAAGCACGTACGCTAATTTTGAGGTTATCTAGAACAAACAGACGGATAAATTTTAGAATTGTAATAACCATTTTTTTAATATGTCATCTGCATTTAAAATCATAAATACTACAGGCGTCTTTTACTATAGTTTACACAGATATTTATCTATTTGTCAGTACGTAAACAGGATATTGGAAACTGATACTTCAAGCTCAGGACAAAGAAACTAGAAGATTAAAACAATTGAAACAATTATCATGTACAAATTGTTTTGTCAACGAAGAAGTACGTATCATACAGCCAGACCAGAAATATAAAAAATTTTGCCTTACGGAAAACCATGGAAATCTTTGCCTTTCGTAAATTTTAAATTTATGTGATAGAGAAGTCGATTGTAGAACTCCCAGGCCACTGGCACGCGTGCCATAAATGGCACATGACATAATATTTTGAGTACACTACGAAAAAATTTGGAAGTAGATGCACCATGGAATTGATGTAATAATCGCAGTCAATATTTGATGGTACGTCTAAGACTGCGTTAAACATTTCTTTAAATGGCACTTTGATGCATAAATGTACACCCCTGGACTATACTAATGCTTAGAATTTTACAATCAGAAACTGCTTTAGTTCATTGACCTATACTAATATAACAAAGAGGAAAACTTTGTTTGATTGTAATGAATTGGCTCAAAACTACTGGTCCAATTTTAAAAATTCCTTCACAGATAGAAAGGTAATTTATCTGTGTGTAATATAGGCTATATAATGTTTTTTTTTTTAATTCCGCGCGGACGGAGTCACGAGCGAAAGCTAGTCTAATATAACCTTTTAAATGTTACACAGGTGTAAGTTGAATGTGGCACTGTAAAAAGTCTTTAGTCGTTTTATTGTTACTTTTTAATTATTCATTTGATAGCTTTTGTATTGTGTAACTGTCGCATAAAGCCTTTGTCGTAAATGTGTTCTCACTGACGAAACATGTTTAGTATTTCGTTTAGAAATAAAGAAAAATGTTTTTCATAACTAGAAATTTGATATTTACTATAAATTACTTTTAAAAACGAAATACTTGACACACACGAAGTGGAATTTAATTTTTTAATGGAAATATAAATTACTTTTATTGTATGTTTTGAATATTAAGAAATAACATGTATATTTGATAATAGTTAGCAAAATTCATTACTGCATTAAATTTTTAATGCACCAACCTCTAACTGGCTATTCCTCATAAAATGCATTTTAATTCACAGAACCAATCAACCTATCTCTGTGTCTATAACATTTCCTGAATTATTTAAACAAAATTACACAAACGTTCAATCTGTGAGTGGTATATTCTTCTGATACAGTTTCGTATTCTAGCCTAGTGTCTGATTGAACGTTTCAAAACCTAACATTTTGGATCTATCTAGTAAGTAAATATTACATAAGTACGATGCAATTCCGCGTTTTGTCTGATGAGTGTGGTGCCGGAGGCCTAATTTTAGTCCCTTTCCCTTTCCACCCTTTTCTTAAGAGAAATGATGGGATGGAAAAGTGGATTTGACGGTGTAGGTGACGCATAGGAAGGAGAAATATCCTCTTTACGTGCGTCTCCTCCGTCAATGAAGGGTAGGCGACGCATCTGCAATTGCGGATGTTTATGGACAGCGGTCGCTTTCCATTTCGGTGGATTCAGGTGGCCGCTTGCTCGTTTGCCACTTTGTGTTATAAAAAAAAAGTATTTTGTCTATGGGAAAACTGTAAATATGTATCAAGAATAGAACATTTTGTGTAATTTTGTTACCGAAAACATTAACCTTCGTTATGTAATTAAGAATTTAATTTTTTACTAAATAAATGATATTTTTCTTTGACCTATTTCACTTGTATAATTAATCAGAAAAGCTATGTAGGTGTTGAGCAACAGTACAAAAAAAATTTCGTAATATACTACAAGTATAACATAACACGATTTTTTAAATACTTAACACCTCATTAAGTAGAATTAACACTTACATTTTGATACTAAAAATAAATATTCATGTCAACCAAATTGGGTAAGAACACCAACTAAATGATTCAGACAGTATAAAAAACAAAATTCACATAATTATGATTAATTAAAAAACACCTTTAAACCAACTATATAACCGTAAATATAGCTTTATTGTTTTTAAGCTATTTGTAACATGACAGATAATTAATTTAAACAAGATCACAGATTACGTAAAAAGAATGTCAACTGGCTCTATAACGCTTTGACTTTTGTCTCAAATAAAAAAAAACTTGTTCAGAGTAAGTCCACTAAGTGCATAACTGATTATCCTTCAACACTATAAAAAAAGCGTTAGCCAAATATCGCATGTAAACTGGCAGGACAACGCATCGACTTTAACCCAATATTAATTTAAAAAAAACTAGATCATACATGTCAACTGGCTGCATAATGCGTCGACTTTTACCCAATATTAATTTTAAAAGAAACTAGTCAATGCATGTCATCTGGCTGCATAATGCGTCGACTTTTACCCAATATTAATAAAAAAAAACTAGTCAATGCATGTCAACTGGCTGAATAATGCATCGACTTTCACCTCAAATGAGATTTAAAAAACAAAAGCGAGTATAACGCAATAATCAGTAATAGTGCTTGAAGCGGCTCTTTATAGCTCAATAAAACCACATGCGTGGGGCGCCGGCGCCTTTTACACACGAATTGTTCCTAGAAGCGCTAATAGGGTTACTGAAGAGTAACTTTTTATAATTTATAGTTTATTTATTTTACTCGGAACCGTTGTTTATTCGGATTTTTAATTGTTACATAATAAGCAATAAAGTAACAAATGGTCTAACGAACCCAGATTATATAGTGTTACTTATTAGTGTATTGTAACATCAAATATCTAAGAAACCTAATATACAGGATAATAGAAATTTAAGATATTTACAGTCAGTCCTACCAAAATCTTGTAAATTGTGAGATAACAATCCAACGTGTAAGGTGATGGAAATAACGGATTCTGTAACCTTATCTGACAGTGACGTCATTTTTAAGGTATCAGCCAGTGGTGGGACAGGCCCTTAATTTCATTTGAGTTTAGGTAGTCGCTTTCAATATTTATAAAATAATTAGCGAATGAATCAATTTTCGAATAACTGTTATGTCAAAAAAATCATGCACATCACAAATAGAACTGCAAATAAAAGTTTGCTTAAATACGCATCGAATCAACTATCCATCTTTCATTTCACAAATTGTAAAGATGTCCGAACAAAAAGGATCCTTCACGCCTCATAAAATAGACAAGACTTACGATCGGCAACAAACTATAAATGTCACAGAACAATAAACAAATTACAAAAACAGTCATAAAATACAACCGAACTTCATCAACTACCGTTTGAAGCGGAACCTTTAAGAATTACGCGAAAATTGACTTTTTGACCGACTTTAGCAGGTAAGTGTGGCAGGTTTTTTAGACACATTTTAGGTTAGAACACAAATGCGTAAACAGTTAAAGTTTTATTTCACTAAAATCATTCGATTTGCATAATCGAAAAATCGTGTTTCCTAACCTTGTAAAACCTTGTGAAAATATTTAGACAAAACTGTTATTGTTACATTTTATGTAACACTTGTGACCAGACCCGGCTTCTCTTGAGTCCAATACTGATACTAAATATTCTACAATATCTCTACTATATCTATCTATACCTACCCAATATTATAAAAAGGAAACATTTGGATTTTTGTATGTATTTAAATAACTCAAAAACTACTGCACCGATTTCAATTCTTGCACCATTAAAAAGCTACGTTATTTTGACTACTTTTTTTTAATTTCACTCGGGCAAAGTCGCGAGCAACAGCTAGTTATAAATATAAATTTTTCCTCTAAAATCACTCTATCTACAAAAAAACTACATCAAAAACCATTGCATAGTTTTAAATAACTAAGCAGACGTAAGGACAGACAGTGGGATATTGTTTCATACTTTGTAGCGATAGAAATGACTAATAAATATTGTAAATTGGCATATAGGTTTATAAAACTGTCTGCTCCTGATTCCTGGACGATATCGAACGATGCAAGAATACCACCCTGAGATATCGAAATAGATTTTATGCACATCTTTGTTACAATGTTCTTATCTTTATTTAAATCTGTACATTAAAATAACTATAAACTTCTTTATAGCTCGAATTTTCAAACGTAAATATAAAATAATTATTTTATTGCATATCGTGTACCGTTAAAGCGCCATGCGCCATCGATGAAAGAAGATTGTCATAAAGGTATCTCTACACTACACTGCAACGGTAACTGCAACTTTCATACTTGACAAAGGAAACCAGGTTATTTCCAACAATAAAATGAACTTTTCTTTTTAAATATTAAATTAAAAATAGAATGAATTAAGCTTTTAGTTAAAAATAATTTACTTGACCAGGTATAGAAGAAAGTAGAAATTCCTTCAACGTTGATTCCACGATAATTTTACAAGACTCTACGAACATTTCACAGTACTAACTTCTGGAATATTTGTGGAATGTAATTCAAATTTGCATATATTTAGGAATCGATGTATTATTACAGTCGTCCTAAACATTATTCAGTCTAGTGTACAAACACCTTTACACGCGGCACTTTTACTCTACTATTTAACATTGTACATCATTTTTTTAACTTGAAATGACAATCGAAATGAGTCGGCTCTTTGCGAATTTTTTCTATCCAATAATGGGATTCTATTCATCCATTGTTACGGGGGGTCTGAAGTACCTTTTAGCGATTTTTTTTTACTTTAACACAGGTGAAGTTGGTCCAAAGGGTTTTCTTTTGTCAATTTGTTTTGTATTGTTAACTAATGTACAACATTACGCTTATTTTGTCGTCAATGTCATACGCCGTTTGTGGGATTCCCGTTAATTTGTATTCAGCCAGTTTGTTTAGTTTAGTTATAGAAAAACATTGTTAGATGATGTTTATAAAGATCTTGAGATCGATCAGTCTTAGAACTAAATCAAATCTATACTATTATAATAAAGCGTAAACACACACTTTGTTGCCTAAGATGTCAGCAATTACAGCATATTTTTGAATAATTCTTTCTTTATTAAAAAGTCATGCACTTACGTCACGCTTTAGGCTATATATTTTCACTACATTAAACTTAGGGGGTAATTATTTTGGATAAAAATCTTAATGTGGGAGTCTATAAGTTGCCAACATCAATGAAGCAAGATTGCCAAGTTTTGTCATGTCATGTCATTTTTGACCGACTTCCCATAAGAAGGAGGTACTCAATTCGTCGATATGTTTTTTTATTATTTTTTAACATTTGCAATTGTCAATTTGACACATGTAAACAATAAAATAATTATATGGCGATGAAATCGCAGATGAACAGCTAGTCAAATATATAAACAGATTAAAAATAACATTCAGGTCTTAATTTTTACTGTTATAAATGCGAAAGTTTGGATTTTAGAATGTATCTACTGAACAGCTTTACATATCTCGATGGGATTTGGCATAGATGTAGAACATATTCAGAAAGAACACTTAGGCTATTTATTAAGTTTTTTTTATAATTCTAGGCGGAATTCGCAAGCAAAAGTACTACAAGTGAACAATTTATTGTTGTTATAGAAGCAGTATAGCTAGTAACTAACAGGAAAGTATAAATTGCGACCCTCTTAGTTTATAGATTGAAAATATGACATTTTATTTAGAGCGTGCGCACACCTGAAACTTATCGCCCTTTCTATTCTCTCTTTGTTTTAAGAGCTTATATGGAGGTGCGCACACTACTCCATTTTTAGTTGTGCAACTAAACAGTTGAAGGCTGCGAAACAAACGACAATCGCACGACAGTTGTACAGTTTAGGCAAAGGTGTACGCTAGCTCTTAGATAACACACTATTCATAGATTATTAAATAAAATAGACAGATGTGTAGGTTTATTCTCACCATTATTATTATCGAATTCATTTATTCATCTATTCTATGTCACGTCTTTTGTTTTGTTGTTTTTCGTTTGTTTTTATTTCCTATTTAATCTGTGCTATTGTGACGTCATTTGTGCAGCCCTGCATTAACAGTAACCAGTATGCATGTAAGCACTAATACGTACAAATGGATGTAACAATGCGAGGAAGGCAATTGTCATGAATTGACCGGCGCGCATCCTCGCATTTAGCAAATTATGGGAAACGCACGCAAATCTATTTATGTCGAGATTTTCATAACTGTTGTGACATCTCTATTGATTAATCTTAATAATATTATAAATGCGAAAGTTTATGGATGGATGGGTGTTTGTAAGAGTTTGTAATCCTGAACGGATTTCGATGAAATTTGGCATGTACATGATAGTCTGAAATTACACATAAGCTACTTTCTTTTGTCTTTCATTCCACGCGCACGAAATCGCGGGCGAAAGCTAGTGTCTAAATATATTCAAGCTTTTAATAATATTAAGGTGTTTAAAATTACTAAGGAGACGTAGAAATGTAAATGAAAACAAAAGAACAACAGGACGAGACATAATTGTTGTGACATATTAGATTATTCTTTGCGTGTTTCCGGCTATTTTCTCATAACCCCTTTAAAACTTTACTAGCTCTTAGTAGCTGCAAATGTTCACGGTTAGCGAAATCTTACTATACTCTATTTGAAATGTTTATAAAGTACGTTGAAAATAGCTAAATGATATTTAAGCGCCAATAGCCTAATGGTTTGGGGTACGGACTGCCGATCTTGCGATCTAAGGTTCGAATCCCGCCACTCGACTAATATTGTGAACTATATCCTAGCACAAGATTAGAGCCTAGTTGGAATGGTTAAAGGAAATATTAGTAAACTAACAAAAATCTACTAAATTTTTAATAAAAAAAAAAATGAGCCAAGGTGAAAAATCGACATTCAGAACTTAAAATGAGAATTGCCGTCACCAAACGTAACTATAAAAACATCTAACATCCCGTATCCTTAGTCCGTTTCGACAAAAATCATCGCTCATGCGGCAAATCAGGCTTTTTTACAACCATCCAACTCATATTATAACAACATTAGGTATATGTCAATATCTGGGTGGCCGTAAAATCACGACCGGACCGGAAACACGGGAAGAATATCAATAATAATTTAAAAAAGATCAACTGGCCGCAGAATCGGCGCTAACATGCCATTTTACAAATTATACAAACTATAAAAAAAAAAAAACAAAAGACACCGCTTAACAAAGACGCCGCGGCCGCTGCTACAAAAAAAAAGTAAATTAACACAGACTTTAAAATAATTAAAACCCACCTCGTTAGGCAGAAACTGGACGTTTTTATGGTTTGGCAACATTAGTTTTTACACCTGCTTTTGTTATTCAAGTCACTCTTAAAGTCAAGCCATAGCACACAAAATGCTACGAAACAGTGTTATTTAAGCAAAAACAGATATTTGTATGTTATAGTGAAATGTGCCGAAGTAAATTGCTTTTCACATTTTATTGTTTATTTGATTGTCTTTCGAATAATTTCAAAACATATTTAAATAAGATTTGACTACCAGGTTTTAACAAATAATCATTTGGGTCTGTTCCACCACTGCCTGATAGAGGCTCAGATAGTGTAAAAATAACGTCACTGTCAGATAAGGAAACAAAATCCGATATTTCCATCACAGGTTTTACACGTTGGATTGTTATTAGACAATTTACAATATGGTGGAACAGGCCCTTAATAAAATACACCTAATTATTCAGATATTGCTTCTGAAAAAAAAAACATGAGCTGTGAATAAAATTAAACTCAGATCATCAGGTTTCATAACATTTCAAAGATTAATAAAAAATAATTACTGTCAACCACGACGCCGTATGACCGAAAAAAAAAATATGTGTACAGACTATGATAAATCTCAGATCTGTTTAGTGGTTCAGGAGATACGTGGTGATAAACATTTGTATATCTTCCAAAGTTTCGAATTTAGAATATTATAATAGTAAAATTAGAAGTAATATTTTATGGCATCAAACTTTGTTAGTCGTTTGCTATTTTGTTTTTAAAGTCAAGAAAATGTCACAGTATAAAATGTTGCTAACTCATGTCGACATAACGTATACAAACTGTTAAATACTAACATTAAACTAATAACTTTATTATAAACCGTTTTACGAATAGAATAAAAAAATACGTCTTTATTTTCGTATTTCACCCCTTCGTAGGTTAAATTACAACCCTAACCGCAATTTTTAAACTTGCTATTATCGTTTCTAGGTGACGAAGAACCGAATATTAAAATACACGAGACATCTTTATTACTCTGTTTCATGTTTTATTATTTTTAAATGGCGCCCTATGTATAAGCTAAATGTCGTTCAGCCCAATAGAAAACATTACAAATTGTAGGAGTTTTCGATGTGGTTCTTTTTTCCTGCAAACTCGAAAATACGTTAGATTTAATTGAAATTGAGTTTTGATGTTAGGAATCCTAAAAAAAAAAAAACAATTGTTTTAAAATTATTTTGTTGTTAAGTGTTAAATTATTCATTGATTACTGGCCACTACAAAAAAAAGTAAAGTCAATATTAGCATACCGTTTACCCGTTAAAGTATGTGCATAATCTATCTTATTCTAAACTCGAACACAGATAAAAAAATGTTTTGACAGATACGAAAGAGTTGTCAGTAAGTTCGCTACTGCATCCATTTATTTGAGTGATGACGCGACAAAATGCTAGTTACGTCCATTTTTGTGGAAGATGCATTAGTCTGTAGTGACTTGCATTTTCTGATAGCTACTCTATTTTTGGCAAATCAGTTGCAGCATTTTATTTTAATAAAATATTTGGCCAGCTACTATACGTAAAAAATAAAGTTCCTTTTATTTCTTATTTGAAGAAATTCAAAAGTTTAATGTGTTACAATGTTTTGTACGATAAATTTTCCAAGTTCTAATTCTTTAAGAACTCGGCTAGATGAGTTTGATGTGTCTAAAGATCTTTTTTATAAGTAACTAGCTGTTGTTTGCGACTTCACCCGCGTGTAAAAATATAGCGTACGTTACTCAACTTTTTAATGGTGAAAGAATTTTTGAATTTGGTCTATTACTTTTTGAGTTATTTCAATACAAACAAAAATCCAAAAATACAAGTGTTTCCACTTTTTAGCAATAGACTAGATATAGCAAAGCATTAGAACTTGAAAGCAATAAATACATAAAATGCATCACCAAATTCAAAAACCTACTAATTTAACTAACTACTCAAAATATTACCAGTAGTAGTACGTGTAGTAGTGTATAACTTTGAAAATGTCGGTTTCTTTATTTTAATTTCGCAATTTTGCACATCAATCAACTCTAAACGGGACCCTGTCTCAGGTATATGTTGCCATTTCCCCGGTGAAAGCAACACCGACAATAGCAAAAAGCGAGACATGCCGCACAGGGCGTTAGCGATAATAAAAAAATGTTTTCTACACTCTCTAATTAATAAAAAAAATTGGCACTAAAATTTTTGCACAGATTATAAAAGAACAATTTGTAAATTAATGGTAGATATTGCGGAATTACAACTTACAAATTATTCTTTATCTATACTTAATATTATAAAGAGGAAAGATTTGTATTTTTGTATGTATTGAAATAACTCAAAACAGAAACACCGGTAGAAGTAGACCTAGAAAGAGATGGATGTATTGCGTGAAAGGTGACATGATCAAGAAGGGAGTGAAGACTGAGATGACGGATGATAGTTATTTGGGGGACGAAAACCCGGTGCGCTGACCCTACGGTAGCAGGACAAGGCAGGGGAGATGATGATGATGATTGAAATAACCCAAAAACTATTGGGCCGATTTTAAAAATTCACTATTAGAAAGCTTCGTCATAAGTGAGGAACATAGTTTTTTTATTTCACTTAGGCGAAGTCGCAAGCAACAGCTAGTGTTACTTAAGTACTCTTACTAATACTATAAATTCGAATGTTTAGATGGATGGATGTTTGTAAGGATTTGTAACATAAACGTCTGAACGGATCTCATTGAAATGTGGCATAGTTGTAGAGGATAGTCTGAAAGAGCACCTGAGCTAGTAGATTTTTTTTTGTTTTTTTAATTTCACGCGAACAGTATCGCAGCAGAGAGCTAGTAGAATAATAAAACTTACTCCTTTATCTCTGAGAAGATTTACCGCATTTATTTTATTTCGACCTGTAGCTTCTACATAATTGAAATAAAAAAAAATCTGATTTAAATAATGAAATTAACCTTTGTAGTAGTAAAAACCACAAAGTAGTTGAATGTAGTTTAATTTCATGGTTGGTAGGCAATCTCATATGAACATCAACTTCTCTGGCGCCGTTACTGTTTCTAGAATATTCAAATGTTAGGAAAAGTGCACGGTTAACAAGCTTGGGTAAAGATTTCTATCTCCGACTATCTAATTTAATCAAAGACACGATTTTTATTAAACTAACGTTTAACCTCGTAAAGTTAAGGGTTACTAATGTTTTCTTGATTATATTATACACTAGCTGTAGCCCGCGACTTGATCCGCGTGAAAATGAAATTAGCCTATTTTACTCACAGATAAATTACCTTTCTAAAGGTGAAAGAATTTTTTAAATCAGCCAAGTAGTTTTTGAGTTATTTCAATAAATATACAAAAACAAATCTTTCCTCTTTAATAATAATAATATTAATTAGTATAGATACCAAAGGAAAGTGCCTATTATTGTTTGTTGGTATCGGGGGAGAGGACTTTTTAAAACTCTTCCTTCTATAGCCTAGACAAGGTTTTAAGAGACTTGACTGGTTAAAACCCCCTCGGTGACTATCATCTAGTGCTCTCGCAACCTAAAGAACGAACAGGACAAAGGGAAGTACCAAGTCATCTTTTAGTATTAGCTATTATATTTTTAAAGAACCGATTTTAAAACTTCAGTATTAATAAGTAACAAAAAAAAATGTTTCTAAATGATAGGCGTAATTTTGGTAACATACTAGCTTTCTTTCGACACTCTATCGATGCAGAAGTAGCCTATGTGTTCTACCATACTACGTTCTACATCTGTGCCAAATCATTTGTCTGTTCAGTAGTTTAGGGTCCTAACAAGCATCTATCCATCAAAACTTTCGTATTAGTAAGATTAACCAATAAGACCCTTATATAACGGTAGTTTATAAAAAAACTCCTTCATTGAAGTGTAAAATTTACTTTGTAATCGCATCAGCATCGTCTCGGTGGCCGCTTTCGATACATTCAAGCTTGATCGCGTCTCTATCGAATGTTACAATGATGTTATGAATAAAGGTTTATACCGCTACTAAGGTTGAGAACAAAATGAATGAAGGTTAGAACATTCTGAAACAAATTACGATTTTGAATTGAGTGATTTAAGTACGCAAATATCTTAACTTAATTTCAATTGTTTCAAATTATGTGATACATTATCTGTGTTTACTTTTTGAGAACAGTCAAAAAGCGAAATAAGTACTCGCCCTGAAGATGGACCTTTATCTGTTCCCAAACTCAAGTGTCTTCATTATTATCATTAGCTCACTATACGTTACCACCGATGGCTCGGAGCCTACCCTTCTTTTGCGTTATGGTGCCGTTATGGTGTCTTCATCAGATGGTAATATGAGTTAAGCCGTTTTTCATTTATTTTAGATATCTTAACTTACTTTTAAAATCTTATTCTTCTATCGCGGTTGTGTAAATCGTTAGTACAAAGATGTAATCTATTAATAACTAAATCCTTCAAAGATTGGTTATGTAAATAGAAAACCAAATTAATTTTTTAATCAATTATGCACTTTTCGGTCTTCAAAAGACATCTCTTTCGTTTAAAAATGGATGAATAAATAGTATTTCAATTCTTTAACAAGCACAGCAGAATTGTAGTATGTTTTGCTTTGATACAAAGATATACTTGCGTTTACATTCCTCGTTTCTAACATCCCACACACAAATGAAATCGGAGAGAAACATGTAAACACAACGCTCCGTCCGGGCTAATAAAAAACTGGCATCGCGTGTCCCGCGCGGTAAATAGCCGGTGCATAATTGTACATAATCCCTATGTACACGGCCATAATTGTACATAATCCCATACCCACACGAGGATAATATAATTTGCGTCCGCGCCGCGCCGGCCTAATGACAGGGCGAGCGGCGTAGCACGCATGCGCGGACCGAACACACGGTGTGATTTTTGAGATACGTTACGTGATTTTGTAAAGAGGCAAAAGAGCAAGTATACTGACGGAACCGATGTCTAGATGTTGGCAGGTTTTGTATTAGAGAGGGAAGGACAACAAAACAGATAATTATAAATTCTTTGGTCCATTATCTTCTGTATTTAATTCTATTGATTGTGATAAAGCGAATGGAGTTACTCCTTACTATATTGACTAGTTAAATAAAGAATATGGAAGTAAAATATCATCTTAAGGTCAGGATACGTGCCCACTGTGCGGCGTGGAGCATACCTTAAGTTAGGAGTGACTAGGCCATAGACAACCACACTGGCCCACTGCGAGACTTCACACATATCATTGAATTTCTTCGAAGATATGTGCAGATTACATTACAAAGTTATCCTTCACCGTAAAATATATTTATATCTAAATATCCTATGAGAGCTTATTGTTCTTTATGTTACAGAAAATTATTTAATGTAACTGTAATTAATCCAAATAACAAAACACAATCCTTCATTTTAGATATTTTTTTTGCTATTTAATTTAATTTTAAACTATTGGCATATCAATAAAAAATCAGGTAGTGT
Organism: Papilio polytes; assembly: GCF_000836215.1. Lineage (NCBI taxonomy): Eukaryota > Metazoa > Arthropoda > Insecta > Lepidoptera > Papilionidae > Papilio > Papilio polytes. The sequence continues at coordinate 1,313,666 of NW_013525269.1, read as the reverse complement.
GAAATGGCTTTTCAAAGACGTAAAAACAATCGCGTTTCCTCCGCAGACGTGATTGAAGTCCTCTATTTTGGTACACTCTACGTCACGTCTTACAATTCTCAATGATATTCCCTTTTACATATTTCTTTATTTTTCATATGTGAAAAACAATAAAAAAAATAATCAAGCAACAAATATAGGTAAGTGATATAAGTTAAGCTAAAATTACGTTTCCATCTGACAATAACAAGTGACGATCAGTATCACGCGTAAATTAGAGTTTCATAATCATTTTTACTTGTGCAATTGCAGCAGTGTTTGTACAATTACAAACTTCTACAAACATTAGTTTGACCACACTTGTAGTCAATATGTTAATGATTGTACACTGGCGTTTCCAACATGCGTATTGTGTCTCTCTTTCGACATAATGCTATCTCTTTCCCGCGCAATGATACCACTCTCACTTTCTAAATGACTTGCCAATTAATATCCTTGCGATTCATTTCACTCGAGATTTTGTTTTCGCATTTCTTTTGACGAATAAGAAATTAAATTATGTGATAATTAACGTTTTAATTGATAAAGATAATTACTTTGTAATTAAACGTATGCAGATTTTTAGGGCAACACTTAAGACTTCGTTACTTCGGATACAAAAGTAACAAGAGTAGGCATGTTCTTTGATAGTCGACATAAATGTTACATTCTATTTTGTTTATCGTATGAGCAGTATGTGACTGCACAACACTATCGGTATCGAAGTTTAAAATATATAAATTAGATTAAAAAGTTAAACATTAAACTGTCATTATATGTTCTGAGAGAAGACAATAAAACGTCGATTTGATAATAATGATATAAAAAGGAAAAAAGCTAATTGTTTTTTATATGACACGGTGCTGCAGTTTCCGAGTAAAACCGCACGCTTTATGACTCAGGGGAAGGGTTCCTTTCTCGGAAGAATAGGCACGTATAGGTCGATGGCACAACGGTAGACGTAT